>NC_081428.1:67950795-68250795 GCF_949786415.1 Peromyscus eremicus
ACTGCCTGAGTACTTACAAGCATATGCGCACGGAGGAGCTGTAGTTGATGACTTATCCTGCCAGGTCCTAGTATTCAGATGCCTGAATACTAATTCTTTATATATATAAAATTCTTTATATATATATAAAATTTTGGTCGTGGGAGGGCACAAGGGTGGGCAGGTGGACCCGGGAGGAATGGGAAGTGAGTGTGATCGGGGTGCATTGTATGAAATTCCCAAATAATTAATAAAAATATGCTGCAGAAAAAACAATAAAGTGAGAAATTGGAAAAAAAATACTTTTTTTTTAAGGCAACTAAAGAAATGGTAGTTAAGCAGTCGGGAAGAAGTAATAAAAACTAACGTTGAGTTCCTACAACAAGACAGACATGTATAGCTCATTTAATACATCTCATATCCTGTTATCTCATCTAATCCTTATTTTAAATGTGTGTCATTGAAACATGGTTAAGTCATCTATCCGGTGTCACTTGACCACGTAGCAGAGGAAATAGAAAATATTTTTGTCCCAGTTATCAATCAGATAAACAACAGTTATCAAAACGCATTTCCAGCCCTGCAGTGACATCTAATATGCATGAAATGGGACCTCAAGACTTGCAGGGAATTTTCTTTGGAAACCGATGATAGTCTAAGTGCTGTTGCCTCCACCTACCGAGGGGGACTCTTAACTTTTCATCTCTAACACAGGGTAAAGAGATTCAAGAATATAACTGAAAGACCCATGGGATGCTTTTCCAGTAATTGGGACAGTGGACGCTGAATGAAAAAAAAGACATGTGGGAGAGCATAGTCAGAGTCAGAGACATTTGAGAGTGTCCAGACTGGACATAACCAGATTGAGCTGGGCCATGTGGGAGAAGGGGAGAGGAAGGGAAAAAGGAGAAAGGTGCAGCAGCCAAGGTTAAAAGGCCCAAGAGGGAAGCGTAAGCAAAATGTCTGGATTATATGGGGAAGAACCTCTCAAGGAAGGGTAGCTCAGCTTCTGGACTGGAGAGTTCAGGGTAGAGGGTGGGGTATGCTGCCATCCATACCCTGTAATGGATAGGAACTGAGGGATGCTGATATGTTAAATAGGCACCTCAGCTGTTTGTCTCTGGGTTTGAAAGTTAACAGATGTCCTGTATCTTTTCCACCCTGAGAGAGCTTCTTGAAGCTGGAAAATCAAAGTAGTAGGAGCAAGAGTTAGTGTCTGCAATCAGAATCCAACCTCTCACATCAGTTAAAAGATACTTATGCTCTTCAAGGGCCTGTTAAAGGTCATGTGGGAGAAAATCCACACAAGGTCTTTGTGCCTGGTAGGGTTGTCTGGATGGTCAAGGAGCTGTTAAGAGCTTCACCAACAGAATGGTTGGGTTTTGTCATCTGGTAGCCCGCACAAGAACAGCGGCTTCTATGTCGGTTCTGCAGAGCCGAAACCATCCACCAGGCAAGCGATGAGAATATCCTTGTCTCTTACTTTACTTGGCCCAAAGTCCAGGAGATAATAAAACCTGAAATACAAGTGAGTGTCTAAAAAAAAAAAAAAATAGAGGGCATAAAGGAAGGGTGTTGCCTCTTGCAACTTCACCTTTCCCTCAATGAGGACCGAGAGCCAGACATAGACACAAATTTGACCAAGGCATCAATGAGCTGGTATCCCAGAATCCAGATTCTGGCTTAGACAGGATATGATAGTTCTCTAATTCAGATTGTGTCTTAGAATTACAATTTCTGTAATGAAACTTTGCAACCAATGCAGTTTGGAGAGAAAGGAGTTTGTTTGGCTTATTTTTTCATATCAGTGTTCATCATGGAAGCATGTCAGGACAGGAACTCACACAGGGCAGGAACCTGGATGAGAGACCTCATGGAGAGGCCGTGGAGGGGTGCTGCTTACTGGTTTGTTCCCATGGTTTGCTCAGCCTGCTTTCTTATAGAACCCAGGACTGCCAGGCCAGGGATGGCATCATCCACAGTGGGCTTGGCCCTCCTCAACCAATCACTAATTTAAAAAAAAAATGCCCTATTGGCTTGCCTACAGCCTGAACTTATGGAGGCATTTTCTTAATTGAGGCCCCCTCCTCTCGTATGACTTTAGCTTGTGTCAAGTTGACATAAAACTATCCAGCACAGACTGTGTTCATGTGTAAAGTAAATAGAAGATTTTAATCTAAAAGTTAAAGCAATGGGTCTGTGAAGGACTCATCATGGAACAGAGATATTTACTGCCACCAATTAAAATGGAGCAGACAATGGGAGGAACACAACACATGTGGCTGTATTAATTATATGTCGCAAGTTATACCAGCAAAAGATGAAGTCACAGCATCCAAATCTCTTTATCTCTCAAAAACAGTAAGACTTCCAAACATTCTGATGCTTGATGATCATGCTCCAGGCTTCTGTAAATCTGATTTGCCTATATATAAATGATTTAGTGAGGGAACACAGCAGACAGAACTAGAATTAGAATAATTATTGTTAAGCCTGTGGTCATGAATCTTGGTAGTTAACATTCCATCTGCAAAGGGTTATAAATCCCTGTGTTGTTTGCCTTACGTGATTTTCTTTTCTTTTGTTTTTCTTCTTTCCTTTGTGTGTGTGTGTGTGTGTGTGTGTATGTATGTGTGTGTTTTCATGTGTGTGAACACATATATGTGCCTAAGATGAATGTCTGAGATCTTCCTCCATTGCTCTTTTATGTAGTCTCTCATCAGGCACTAACTAGTCCTGACTCTGATTAGCTTCCAAAATCAAACACGATCAGCTACAAGTAGGGTGGTTTATCTATAGATTCCTATTTATTCTTTGAGGTAGGGTCTCTGTCTTCAAACCCAAAGCTCACAGATCAGGCTGTTCTTGTTAGCCAGCTTGCTATGGTGTTTCCATGCCTCTCCCTTCTCAGGCTGGAATAGGTGAACTACCATGATCACCAAACATTGTTTTCTGGGGATCTGAATCTCTAATCCTCTTGCATGGTAAGCACTGACCACAGAGCCATCTCCCCAGCCTCTATGATCGCCTGAAGAATACATATTTAGAAAATGTGGTAGGTAGTTGATATAATGGAATGAAACATATGTATAGTAGGACTTTCTTGGCCCGCCAGCCCCCAGACTTATTAATTATGAAAGGTTGGCTTTTAACTTAGGCTTGTTCTCAACTAGCTCTTATAACTCAAATTAACCTGATCCATTAATCTACATTCTGCCAGATGACCATTTATGTCTCTTCCATTCTGTATGTCTGACTCTCAGTGTTTCACTGGCATCTCTCACATGCCTCAGATTCTTCTCCAGTTCCTCTCTCTTCCCAGAAGTCCTGCCTCTTCTCTCCTGCCCAGTTGTTGGCCATTCAATTCTTTATTAAACCAATCAGAAGGTGTCTTAGGCAAAGATATATCTTTCTACAACCCATATATAATTCTAATATTAAAGAACTAATGGACAGGACAACATGGACAGTAGAAAACATCATAGAATTTAGAATGTCACCCAAAATGCAATAGAATATTATATAGCATTTACGGCTATATATATATATATGTATATGTATATGTATGATGTATATATTTATGTGTATATGTGTGTATGTGTATGTATGTGTATGTGTGCATGTTATTAAGTAAGAGAGAAGTAGACCTTAGGAATATTTTCAAAATGTTTTATTTGAACAATGAGGAGATTGTTGATAAATTTAATTATATGGTAAAGACCTTGAAAGTGTAAATAATCACCAGCAAGATGGCTTATTTGTTACAGGTACTTCTCCCAAGTCCAACAATCTGAGTTTGAGCCACTGAACCTACATGGTAGAGAGAACTGACTCCACAAGTTGAGCCTCTCATGTGTGCCCACACATGTATGTGCACACATACAGAGAGAGAGAGAGAGAGAGAGAGAGAGAGAGAGAGAGAGAGAGAGAGAGAGAAATGTGAACTTTTTGCAAAATGATGGCCTTAGCTAGGCATGGTGGCACAGGCCTTTAGTCCCAGCACCCGGGAGGCAAAGACAGGAGGACCTACATGAGTTCAAGGCCAACCTGGTCTACAAAACAAGTTCAGGACAGCCAGGGCTACACAGAGAGAAACCCTGTCTCGAAAAACAAAAACAAACACACAAAAAAGAATGAGTTTGTAGAGAAGGACTAAAATAAAGATACACATCTGCATTTCTGTGATGTCCAAGGCCATCAGGTTGGGACTGCCTCACAGGTCTGGTTTTGTTTCCTCAAGCGTGTTCTAGCCATGCCATGCATTTAAACCACTGTCTTGAGTCCTTCTCCGAGTCCTCACTGCAGCTCCACTGTTTTTACATTCTCCTGCCTACCCTGTTGCTGGATCACAGTTGTTCTTTTTATTGTTTGTTCATTTTTTTCTTTCTCATTCCTCTTGACCCATATAATCTGTCCCATGAAACTCAGAGCACACCACAATCAAAAGGCAAAGCAAAAGGAAAAAAAATTTGAAACTTTTCTCCAATGTGGTTGTTTTCAACTTTGGGTCCTTGGGAAAGTGGTGTGCTTTCTCTGTAGGACTGTCTTCTCCAGTGATTCTGCCTGCTCTTTTCTAAGTATATATTGGCTGGGTGCGTGTTAGCATTTAAACATCACCCCAGCCCCTTGGGAAACTTGCCAGTAAGTGGGCAGTCCCTTGGCCAGCTAAAGGTCCTGACATAACCCCATTTGCGATATCCATTTGTGCATGGGCCAAGCCCGCTTTCTCTCTCTCTCCCTCTCTCTCTCTCTCTCTCTCTCTCTCTCTCTCTCTCTCTCTCTCTCTCTCTCTCTCTCTCCTCTTTCCTCTCTCTCTCACTCGCTCCCTCGCTCTCCCCCCCCCAAAGAAGGAGTAGCTTATCACTTTTCTGATAAAGAGCATGCAAACAAAATCCAAGAAGTTTGGCTGATGTGAGAGTGATGATCCAAAACCCCCAAGGATTTTTACCATCCCTCTGAAAAGATCATACCTTTTGCTCTCATCAAGATTTTAGAGAAATCATCAGTGCTGTGCACCAATTTCTTCCATGATAAAACCTTCCGTCTTGAAGGGCATTGTTACTTATTATGGTGCACTGTTTACCGTGCGAGAAAAGCCACGACGTAGGACAGAACCTACTATTAGAATTTATTAGGAGAAGGGACAGAAAAGAACGAGCTTAGGCCTACTGAAAGATTGGTGCAGGAGGAGGGATGGTATGATGGATCTGCTTTTTTTTTGCCTTTTATGGGTTCCCCTGTGCATGCACATGGGCTAATGTAGCTACGCCACACATGTGCATAGCGCATAGATTCGTGATCATGCTGCGTGCAAATTACATGACCACAGCAGCACGCGGATTAGGTAGGAAGTAAGGTCCCGGAAATGACTAAGCGTCTTGCCAGCTCAAGTGTAGTTATGGGGGCGTGGCTAGACATCCTATCAGGCATCTCCTTAAGACAGGGGTGCCTGAAAGGAAGGCAAAGCATCCTTCCCCTACCATGCAGGGAAACTCCTTAAGCTTAGGAAGCAAATAACTCAAAGGCATCAGAAAGTCCTAAAAAACAAACAGTAGACTAGGCCCCTCCATCCTCAAGCGTATATAAGCAATAAGGACTGCTGAGAGACTTTCTCAACAAGCTGAGCTCAGCCTAGCCACCCGGAATCAGCAGAGATCTGCATAGATGCGGCGGTGGGGAGGGGGCAGGCATGGCAATCTGGTTTGCTGCCTATAAGCTGAGCACTGAAACCCAGAGTTCCAGCCTTCAGTAGTCATCCATCATCTACACTGGGGTGGGCTTTGGTGACACGGCTGTCTTTGAGTCATTTCTGCTCCTGTAAATAGGCCCCACCCATGCTCCTGTAAGGAACCCCAATAATTCTTTCTCGTTCACCAAGTTTGACTTCCACACTTTCCTCACATTGGTCTGTGTCTGCCCCTTATCACATCACCCCCTGGGATAGTGTCTCACAGCGGAAAGGAAGAGTGTTTCAGTCCAGTTCAGTTCATCCTCCTCCCCATCCGAAGGAATTTAAAAACAAAAGTGGGCTTCCCGTGTTAGTTTCCGTACCAAATCACCATGTGCTTATCAGTTAAGAAGTCACTTTCTACCTAAGCCTGGTGGCGTCAGCTGGAGGATCATGAAGTGTTCTGGGAGCCTTCACAGGCTTATCACTGTTGAGCTTTCTGTTCACGGCCACACCCACTGAATAGTTCCCCTGAAAGGCAGGTCAGAGAAAGGGAGCCTAGCCTAAGTGATCGCTGTGGTAGAAACAGACTGTCCCTTATATCTGACTTTTAGTGTTCTTATCAGAAATTCATAGTCAATTTTGGCACAGCATTTTTTTTAAGGAGAGGGTCATAAATTTTGTCATTTAAAAAATAAAGCAGTGAATAAAATACAAGGATAAAGTCTTGTTTTTGTCGTTTATTCTCCAAAATTACAGAAGCGAATCCTTGGGGAATTTCAACCTTTGTGAGTCTGTAGTGGGTTACTGAACTATAGTCATGCCACCTTACGAAAGTATTCCTAGGAATACTTGAGTGAAACTTGTCACTGGACCTGTCCCAAATTCCTATGGTAAACTGGGCTCTAATTCCTAACCCTAAATTCCTACACAGTGTGACCTTGAGCTAAAGGTTAATTTATTTAACTGTAATCTCTCCACTTATTCAAACAACACTTCCTTTCTATATACATCACAATTGCTGTTTCTGCTTTTAAAAACTCCAACTGGAAGTTGGACTGTTCTGTTTCCTGATAATCTTCTTGGGACCCTCCCCTTGGTGGCTAATGAAGACTTTATTCTATTTCCTCAGGGCTCTTGGGAGTTTTTCTCTTCAGGTATCCTGTAACAAGACAGAGTTGAAGTCTGAAAGGCTTTCGGATGCACAGTGTGGAAGTTAATGTCTCTGGCTCACTTAATGGAGTATCAGGAATAAAGATGAAGATATAGAAAGAAGACCTTCAACAGTGACTCTTTGGTACATTCGAAAATGTTATTCATTTCATTGACTTTCTTTCTCAAAGTGTAGCAAACTCTATTTCCCCAGGAAGTGAAGAGTGGCGTTTTACTGAGATGGTTTCCTCCTAGGTAGCAAATGATGTGCAGAACTGGTGGGGCTGTGAAGAAAGTGGAGACACAGACAAGAGTTTCCCCAGCTTTACAACATAACCCAAGGGCTCTGTGCAGGAAATGCACAGGAGGGCAGGAGATGACTGTCTCACATTTTAGGAGTGTTTGTGTGTGCATGCGCATGTGTAGATGCTCTGATAATCGTCAAGTGCTACAGAACCTGAAATGAGGCTATTGTTTACCAACTGGTATTCTTATTATGTAGGGGATTATTATTCAAGAATTGAAGGACGGCCTGTGACTCTTTAGAAGATCAGCTTTAATTATGCTTTAATGAGTAAGTCTTTACCTTTTGAAATACATCTGAACTGGGGAAATATCTAAATGTCACCTAAACTTAGTTATGGGAAATAAGTTATGGAATATATTTTTTCAAACAATCAATTTTGGTTATAAAGCCATATATTAAAATTCTTTTAAAGCTCTTCTTAAAGCATTAGTAGCAACACAGAGTTAGCGTGTAGTGTGTAGTTAGCATGTAGTGTCTGAGTGGGAGGGAGTAAATGACAGTATGATCCACCTTCATTTTAACAAGTCCTATTACAACTAAGAGGCAGAGACAGGAGGACAGCAAATGTGGGACAGACTGACCTGGGAGGGTTTTAGGGTTTTGGAGGTGGTGGTTGGCACACCATGGCTTGACTCAAAATAAGGATGGCCTCTTGTTCTGCTTTCTGAGTCTAGCTGAGATTTCCAAAGCCACATGCTCTGAATAAACACTTCCTAATGACTGCAGGGAAAGCTGAGAACTGTGCTTGGGAATCAACATTTAACTTCATCACAGAGCCTGGTATAGCAAGAACAGGGCAGTGCTCTGGCACTTCCAAGAATGTGACAGTATTGTTATGATTTTGAGTGAAAGACCTGAGATTACAGAGAGTGGGGAGGGACTCCAGGGTCAAGTTCCATTCATTCCTGTACTGTTGAAGGTAGAAGAAGCCCGAAAGGAAATAGTCTGCCGACCATGTCAAAACTAATTCATGGCAGAACCAGCCAATCCAAAGTATTTTGACTTCTTGCCAGAAGAGTTATACATGTATATGTCTATAAAATATAAGTTCACTTTTTAAAATTTGTGTGTGTGTGTGTGTGCACATTCATGTGTGTAGACATGTTCAATTAGATGTGAGTGCACTGTGTGTGTGTGTGTGTGTGTGTGTGTGTGTGTGTGTGCAGGCACATGTACACATGTGCATATTGAGGCCAGAGCTTGACCTTAGAAGCTTCATTCGATTGCTTTCCAGCTCATTTATTAAGACAGTGTCTCTCATGTGAGCCCAAGATTGATGACTCCACTAGTCTAGCTAGCTAGCTTATTATCCCTGCTTCTCAAATTCTTGGGATACAGGTATGCTGATACACACACTGGGCTTTATATGGGTGCTTGATATAGGAACATGGTTGGTTCCTCATACATGCCTGGCAAGTGGTTTACCCATGTTTTAATACCCAGCCCCCTAATTTTATTTTGTTTTGTTCTTATTCATTCAAATATCATTTGGTAGAATATAGACAAAATGTTGAGATCTGAGCAACCTCTTTTCTCCCGGGAGGTTATGGGGAGGACAGTCATAAGTTTCTCTCTCACTAGATTTCCATTTAGATGAAATGCACTTTGCCAGGTTATGGCTTAGAAGCAGTCTGCAAGTAAGTATAGAGGGAGTCCTTGGGAATGTCTGGGTAAAGAAGCCTCAGGCTAGTGCCCAGTAGGTGGTCAGGTGACCAGAAATTTAGACTCTGTTTTCTAAAGGAGCCAAGAGAACTAGTAAAGTCAGAATTTAAAGCATGGATGAGTGAGTCCCACACTGGTGAGGTTAATGAGTTCTACTGACTTTTCTTTTTTTGAATGAATTCTTTGAAACCATTACATTAAGTAAAATATTAATTTTAATTCAGATATATTTGGTACTTCAAGTCTGAAAATTTAATTTTGTTCCTAAGACTTTGTTGAATGGTTTAAAATTTTGCTAAATAAATTCAATGTCAATTTCTTTACTCAAAAGCAAAACAAAGCTATTCAAAGCTATTTGCTTTCTTCCTCTAGATTTTCCTCAGTGTGTGTGTGTGTGTGTGTGTGTGTGTGTGTGTGTATCCTACTCTATCTCATTACCTTTTACTCTAATATTGATACTGAATCATACTTAAGGTTAATATTTGTAACAACAGTCACTTGGTAAAATATTAGGTATATAATAAAAATTATGCTTCCTCAAATCAATTTCTTCTACATTTTCATCAGGCAAGGGTGTTTGTTAATGAGATACTGAGATTTCTAGCAGTGGAGAGGGACTTCCTGGGACTTGGAGAGGTTTCATCCTGTAATGGGCTGACTTGGCCACTCAGATACTCAGCATTAAATCACAAAAGAGAAGAGGAAACTTAACAGTGAGGGAAAGAAACAGGATGCCAGGCCAAGTGCATCATGGGTTTCCTCATTCATTCTGTGGAGCAAAGTCAACAAGGGTGAAAATGATTGGCAATGCAGTTTGGGATGAGAGGCAGGTACCTGGCAGTGGAGTTCATGGCATCTTAGCAACTAAGGCTTTGGTGTCCTTGGCTCTTCTTAATTCTCTGTCATCCTACCATAAGAAAGTTTGAAGTCTTTTGAAAAAATGGTCAGAAAATTTATTAGACTTGGTATCCTCTTATTACAAGAGGGATTCTTTCATTAGACTCTGACAAAAAGGAAATTATCCTCAGTTATATGGGTTTAGTTTCAGATTAAAGCATAATTATGTCACTATTGTTTTTAGATTCTATCTGCTTTAGTTAATTTCTATTGTTATTACAAAACACTCAACAAAATCAATTTTACGGAGGGGTTTATTTGGTCTACACTTCCACATTTCCATGCATCATTGAGGAAAGTCAAGGCAGAATCTCATGCCGTTCTTCAGGGAGTAACTGAAGCAGAGACCATGGAGGAAGACTGCTTATTGGCTTGCCTCCTCTGGCTTGCTTGATACCTTTCTAACATTGCCCAGACCCACCTTCCCAGGGGTGGTACCACCCACAGTAGTGTGGGATCTTCCACATCAATCAGAGATCAAGAAGTTTCCCACAGACCACTCTGATGGAGGAAATTTCTTGACTGAAGTACCCTTTCCCAGGAAACTCTAGTTTGTGTCAAGTTGACAAAAAGTAACCAGTACACGACTTCATTTGAAACTCTGTATAACTGATCTCTTAATTTCTCCCCATCCTCTAACACCAAGAACCAAATAAAGTTAAAAAGTATACCTGGCTTGGAATCTTTAATTTGCATTTGTCAGATTTGAACAAAGATGATAATTTAATGCTACAGGGGAACTTGATGTAAATTCTCCACAAATCAAGTAGTGTGATTGATTATTCTTATATTTCCTACGTTTGGATTTCTATCTCGATCTCCCCCCAAAGGCAAAAACATTAAGTTGTTTTTCTGGAAGTGGGTTCAAAGCACCATTATTTTGAAGTGGACTTCTCCATCCTTTTCCCACTGAGCTGAAGCCAGAGAGGTAAGTGTTTCAGCTTTGCTCTAGACAGACCTAGGGCAGAGCCAGCCCGGAGCCCTGCCAGGAGTGGGCAGGCCAGCCCCTGAGGGATGACTCTGACCTGGTTAGAAAAGCATGGTGGGCCACACTTAGGCTACACCAGCAGCTGAAACCCAGGTGTCCAGGACAGAGATGTCCCTATGAAGGTTGTTCATCTTCTTCCTCCTTCTCTCCCTCTGTATTGTCTTCCCTTCTCCTTCCACACAAAGTCTCTCTCCCCCTTTTCCCATTTCCCCCTTTCACAGCACCCACCCTCTCCCTCTCTAGAGCTGCCTCATTCTATCCTTTTATACTTTCTTGATCTCTGCACTCTCTCTGGGTTCTAATACTCACATTTAAAGATTAGTATTAGTCTGATTTTCATCATATTTGGTAAGTTTTAGGCCTGGAGGCCTCTCCGTCGGCGCAGCAATCCAAATCAGACCTAATCAGGAAAAGCCCAGGTTTAATGGGTGAAACATTCCCGGACGATTCCCCGGCCCCTCAGAGAGGAGATGGGGCCAAGAGACCGGAAGAACCATGTGTCTGTTTTCTGGGATGCTGCTCATATACTCTGTGGGAGTGGTCTTGAGCCTCTCTGGGGGAGGAGCTGTATTTGGCGGGCTTTGAAGGGGGCGGGTTTAGGGAAACATCCTGGACTCTTGGGGTACAGGGATGCCAGGGTGCCAGGGGTTGAGGTGGAGCTCCTGCCCAAACAATCAATATTTTATGACTGAAGTATGTGGTCTTCAGCAATAGGCTCTTAACAGCCATTTTCTGGAGGTTAACCATATATTCCCTCAAACATTATATATAGCCCATTGTCATTGTTCTTGGTTATCCCCCTGAACTAAAACAGAAGCCATGGCTTTCTCAGTTTGCTTTCTTATACAACTCAGGACTTTCTTATTTAACTACCTACTCCCGGATGGCACTGCCGAGGTGGCCTGGGCCCTGCCACATCAATCATTAATTAATAAAATGCCCTACAGACATGCCCACAGGCCAATCTGATGGAAGCGATGTCTTAGTTTAAGTTCTCTTCCCAGGTAAATCTAACTTGTGGCAAATTGACCAACAAACAAACAAACAGACAACAACAACAATTAAAAAACTCACAGAAAGTTACAGTAATAGTGCTTTACTCAAAGGGACTGTTGAGAGTTAAATGATAGTCCTTGTGAAAAAAAAAAAAACAGCCTGATGGTTGTGAGACTGTATTTCCATGTGAATCATGCTTTTAGCCACTTACATTACCTTAGGAATAATTAGCATTATTTATTTATACTCCTTTCTTTTTGTTGTTTAACAAAACATGAGTCCTCCCAAGGAAAGGCATTAGACTGTCTCTGTGACATGAGCACAGAGGTGGAGTGTGTCTCTGATTTGTTTAGTTTGGAATTTTAAAGCTCTGTCAAGAATGAAGGTAAGCATGGTGATGGAGCTACTAAGAAAATTGGAAAGAAACACTCAGTCTTGGAATGGGGCAGCCCTGTTTGATTTTAAATGTAGGTTAAATATTAATTTTCCTTAAAAAAAAAAGTCCTCTTCCTCCTCTAGGAGGCCTCTTTCTTCTCACTCTGTGATGTTGACAGACTGTTGACTGGCCTTTCACACTAACTTGGTTGGAAGAAGAAAAAAAAAACTTCAGATGATCCTATTTGTGTAAGAAAAAAAAAAAAAGTCTTCCAAATAACTCCCTTGTCGCCAGCATCAACAGCAGCTGAACACGGGCTGAGTTGTTGCACAGTGAGAATTATTCCTTTCATTTCAAAGGCATCAGATGTTTGGGGCAAGCAGAAGCCCTGGCTGGCTAAACACGATCAAAATAAACTAGTATCACATTTGCTTACGGAACGAGTTGAGTAAATCTCCCACTGAAGACTGAGTACACTTTTTGTTCCTCCAGAAAGGTTTTATAAGGAGGGAGGTCAGCTCAAAAAAACTAAGCTGATGTGAGAGCCCTAAGAAGCATTTGATGATCTTCTCTTTCCAGAATTCCTTTCTCCTGATGAAACCCTGCAGCAAGTGCGCCTGAGCTGTTGATGACTTATAAACAGAAGTCAAAGGGAATTTGAGCTTCTGTCAAGACCAATTCCAAATATAATAAAAAGGGAGATGATTGGATGTCTCTTCAAGGCTTTGGATGAGCTCTCTTGTGCTTTGGCTGTTCTTTGAAATCGCAAGGAACAGAGACGAAAAGTAAAGTTTCTGGCTTTCATTTGTTACCTATCTCGGCAGAAATGCCAACAGTTTGTGTTTTCAGTAGCTCTTGTCTCAAACCATAAGCTTCTCTCTTTCTTCCATTCATTCATTCATTCATTCATTCATTCATTCTTTCTTTCTTTCTTTCTCTCCCTCCCTCCCTCCCTTCCTTTTTTCTCTCTTTTCTTTCCTGCATTTCTTTCACCTTCAAAAAGAAGCAGTTCATAAAAGTCCTGTCACCCAGTGTTTTGGGACACAGTATACGCTGTATACTTTGCTAAGTGCAATTAAGCGTCTTCTTCCTGCCACGCCTGTCCCTGTGCTGTGGGCTGTGGGTCTCCACTTCCTCATTTGTATATAGGAATTGGACAAAGTTTGCAGTGCCAAATTACTGTCACAGGGTCCCCGAAGTTTAGCTGTGCACTTGATTCTTAAGGCTTATTAGCCGTTTCTTACAGGAGATTTGTCCTATACCTTACAAGACCTTCAGTGCCATCCTTTGCTTCTACCCCCTAGACACCAATCGTATGATTCTCCTTTCCACACCCCTGAGTCGATAATGAAAACTGTCTCCTTTGTCAACTGTGCTTGGGTGGGCACTTCGTTCCTGGCTGAGAACTACTGGTTCTCAGTATCTTCACTGAGTATCAGAGTCCCCTAGATGTGAGCGTAAACATGAAGGCCAGGCTTGATTCCGCTTCAAAATGCTATGGCCATTGCAGGTTTTTTGTTTTGTTGTTGTTAATTTATCTTTGATAATACTATAAAGTTCAAGAGTGGTTCTTTATGAGGAATTAGATGATGAAGCGTGTGATTCTGCATCCGGAGTTCCAGCACCAGCAAAGAAACTGATGGAAATTTGGGGTTCTGTCACAGATCTGATAAACCAGGCACCGTGAAATGGGTTCCAAAACTTTTAATCCAACTTTAAAAGGCAAGTCAGATTGGACTTGTTAGGGAAACATATATATCAGCAAGATAGCCCCAGATCCTATTACTCCAGAGTCTCATGAATATGCCCATACCACATGGAGCCCCACCTCACAGCCTTACACCTCCACTTGAGACATCTTTAAAGACAGCATTCTCAACCTTGGTTTCAGAATAAAAACTCAGAAACGGCAAATCCCATTTGCTATGGGATGTCTTCCTGTATGCTGTGAATATGTGTTACTCTGATTGGTTAATAAATAAAGCTGTATTGGCCTATGGCATGACATCTTAGAGGCAGGCAGGAAATACAAGCAGATAGACAGGAAGAGAAAGGTAGAGTCTGGAAGGAGACACCAGCCAGCTTCCCAAGGAGCAAGATGCCAGCAGACCAGTAAAGCCACGGAACACATAGCAAATTATAGATTATAGAAATAGATTAAGTTATAAGAGCTAGCTAATGAGAAGCCTGCCATAGGCCATGCAATTGGTAATTAATAGAAGCCTCTGAATGATTATTTTGTAAGTGGCGGAGGGATGATGGAGCTGGGCGGCGGGACTGGAGAAACCTTCCTACTACACCCATTGATCAGGTCGTACACCATACCAATTAAATCAGAATCCCAGACCTTGGACCAGATAAAGATGTGTAAGTTCTTCAGGTCATTCCAATGTTCCGGAAAATCTGAGGCGCTACTTAAGTGGGTGATCTGTCCTTATGTTGTGGTTGTGCACAAGTATGATACACAGAAGGCTTCAAAGGCATGTCCCAGTGGGGAGCCAGCAGGTTGTTTGTGGGCTACTGACTGCAGGCTTTTGATTCTGTCCAGTGTCTTTTCTCCCACATTCTCTTATCCCTGTGCTGTCAGAAGGTTCAGCTCCTGTGGTACTAGAGCGCAGTGAACTCAACTTAGTATGGTCCACATTCTTATCTTGTATGAGAGTCCTGTATTTTGTGTTCATCACCTGCACAGCACTGTAAAGTCCCAGAAATAAGGACTCTGGTGTAACCATCTCTCCCTCCCCCCCAGTGCTCCAGGCGTAAGCACTGAAGATATTAATTTAGTGACCATATTCAATGACACAGAAACATCTCTTGTGTAGAGTTGAGCTGTGCAAAAGCATCTTGGCATTTGGTCTGTATCCCAAACACTATTTCTGATTATGTGCCTCAAACCCTTCTCCAAGTGGATTGATGCACTTTAGACTCTGGCGTCTTTATCTGAACAGTTCGTCACTAGGGGAAAAAGTCTATGCTAATTCTGGAGCACTGACCATTCATGGCAAGCTCCACACTGGAGTTTTGCCATCAGCAGAAAGAAGCAACTCAGAACTATTAGAGGATTTGGTGGAAAAATAATACGTATATGAATTAGTTTTCCTTGGAGTTATATAGCCAGGGCTGTTCATGGCCAAAGTGGCAAAACCCAACAAAAAGAACAAGGGAAATGACACGACACTCTGGCCACCTCCTTGCATAGTGGCCATTCCATGCAAAAGTTTTCTTTGGGAAATTCAGATCAGCTGGACAGTATATGTGATTCTTTCCCATTGGTCATCCTCCCAGGAGCCCAGAGACTAGGATGAGATTCCCACAGACAATTCTTGACACACAGAATTCCTCCCAGGGAGTTGCAGGCTGGACTCCAAAGTCTAGCACACTTTTTTTCTTCTCTCTCTCAGAGCGTGGAGCCAAGGGGCAGAAAAGAGGGGAACACCTTGGCTATGAAGGTATTTATGACCCAGCAGAAGGGGAGGAGCAGGAAAGCCTCCAGCTAGCTCCTAGGACTCTGGCAGCTGTTTCTGTCAGCGTTCCCATTTCTAGACTGATGTTCATTGCTTGAGTCCCAGGGTACCGAGTTTGTGAAACCGCCTCTTTGTTTAACTCTCACAATAGGGATTTATGTCCAAATATCACCGGACATGTTGGGCATTTGGCTGCTTTGGAAGAGGTAACTGAGGCTCAGCTGCACAGTCACACATCTGGAAAACTGCCAGAGGCAGAACTTAAGTAAGGCTTCACCTTCCTCTAGCGGTCTGAACAGGAAACTCGGGTTATTTATCGTCCTCTCCATAGCACACTCTCCACATACAATGCAGGAACACATCCACCTACAGCCAAACTGAGAAGGCCAGAGAGAGGGAGACCCTGCCTTAGAGGAGGGCAGGAAGCTTCCATTCCTGCGGCCCACAGTGAGGCCCATCTTTTGCTTGCTCTTAACTGTATAAACTTGGGCAAACCGCTTTTCTCCTCAAACCTATTCAACTGGCCCGAGCCCCTCCCTCTGCCTGGTGCGTTCGACACAGGCTGAAATGGACCTTCATGTTGCATCTGAGGGTGAAGGACTGCAAAGAGCAGAACTTCAGAAAACGACTGTGAGCCTCACTCCCCGACGTGCAGAAGAGAAAGCAATTCCACCCTCCTCTGCCACCCACAAGGGACCCCACACGCAAAACTTGTCCCCAGGGTCTGCCTCTCGCGGCGCTAGCTCGCAGGCTGCTGGAGCGCGGCTCGCGGAGGCTCGGCGGCAGGAGGAGCGTGTGAGTTGGAGGCGTCCCTTTAAGAGCGGCCAGCCGGGCGAGCCTCCGCCTCCAGGACCGCAGCGCGCCGCCGGTCACCTGGGGCTGTCGGGCAGCAGGATCGCGGCGGGACCGGCGGGCTAGCCCGTGGAACCGGAGAGGGGCTCGGACGCGAGGTGCGGCGGGGTAGGCACGGAGCAAGGCGGTTCCCCCCGCGGGTCCGGCAGAGGATGCGGGAGAGCACGTGGGTGTCGCTGCTGCTGCTGCTGCTGCTGCTGCTGCCCGCGCCTCTGCGGGGCGGCCCCCAGGACGGCCGCCGGGAGCCGGAGCCCGAGCCCGAGCCCGAGCGCGGCCCGCTGCAGCCCTACGATCTGCTCTACGCCAGCGGCGTGGCTGCCTACTACAGCGGCGACTACGAGCGTGCGGTGCGTGACCTGGAAGCCTCGCTGCGCAGCCACCGGCGCCTGAGAGACATCCGCACGCGCTGCGCCCGCCACTGCGCGGCGCGCCGCCCGCTCGCACCCCCCGGCGCCGGCCCGGGAGCCGAGCTGCCCTTCTTCCGAGCGCTGCTCGAGCGGGCGCGCTGCTCCCGCAGCTGCCAGAGCCAGCGCCTGGGCGGCCCCGCGTCCCGCCACCGCGTCAGCGAGGACGTGCGCAGCGACTTCCAGCGCAGAGTGCCCTACAACTACCTGCAGCGGGCCTACATCAAGGTACTGATGTTGCACCTAAAGCCCGCGCGCCCCCTTCCTAGGGTTGGCTCCCGGGGCATTGCTCTGCCCTCTAGCCAGCCTTTCACAGTGGCTCTCCTGTGCATCAAAGTAGATCCCTCAGGGACTAGACGGACTTGGGCAGGTCCCCGTTGCTCTCTGTCTCAGCATCAGCTTCACTCGGCAAAAGTGGGCTGGGCCGTAAGATTGTATCAAAAGTGTCCTGCAACGCTGTGGTCTACCTAGATGCTAGAGTACATTCCTTGACGTAGTCTGATCTTGATTTCCCTTTCTTCTCCCTGCCGTCTCTTCTGCTCTGCAGACTGAACCTGCTAAGTTTAACAAAGTTTTCTCAAGCTGAAAAGAAACATGGTCCTAAAACAGAAGTTATTCCTCTTCAACTATAGAAGAGCAAAGGAAAACGGTGGAGGAAGTATGCTTGAGGCTATGTGAGGCAATCTCACTGAAAATATGGGTTTTTTTTGGGGGGAGGGGGTACTGCTTCAGGTTACTGGGGGTTCCTACCGTCCCTGGCTGCTCCACCTCAGGTGCCCAGTGCTCTCTGGTTTTATATGCATCTGTTTAACCTCCTCAAAGTTACTGTCAGGAGGGATGCAATCTAACTGGCATATTTCCCACCCCCACAATTTAAAAGACCTAACTGGACGCATAGCAGACAAGATTTAGAATGATTTCCTCGGCCCCCACTTCCACTAACTCATGTTTCTCCAGTTCTTCCTACCTTGTGACTTTCTGGGTGGATATACTCAGGTCTTTCCCACTGCGGCGGGAGGAGTTTAAAAACTCACAACAGAGAACTAATCTCAGAGCTCCAGTGTGAGCAGTGCTGAAGTTCAGGAGTTGACTAGGCTGGGTCACGAAATGAGGAGGCGGCCAGGATTCTATCCAGGACTTGTGAATCGTCTGTTCTCCTGTGCTTTCCAGTGGATTTGCTAAGGCATGCATTAACTGTAACGTTGCTTTTTAAAAAGAGAGTGGCACAAGTTTTCCTGTTCTTCCAGATATCAGTCAGTTCTGGGAGAGGGCCCCCTGAGAGTCAATTGCAAAAATATTCTAAGCTGGTTCCCAGAGCAGAGTGTGTGCGGTCCTGTAGTGTGGCCCCTATTTATGGTCCTCCGGGGAGTCTCAGGTGTGAGGGGAGATGGAGCCATTTTGTTGATGTAGTACACGCCAGACAGATTTTCTTTTCTCAGGAAGGAAAGGAAAAGAGAGGGGATGGATACTCACCTTGGGTCCTCTGAAAATAAATAACCATGCAGTCAGTATGGGATTGCTGTGGTTCTGTAGTTATATATTCTCATATATTGTTAACATTTGTTTCTCATCCCCTGGTCCCTGGTCCCTGATTGGAGGTCAAGGAAGATGAAGCCACAAGCTTACAGCCTTCAAACTTTTGTAGTGACATTGATTCACATAATTGACAGTTTCTGAAGAAGGAAATATTTGTACTGCTTTGCTTGTTAACACCTAAAGGATACATTATAATTCTTCTCTGTGCTCCATGGAAACTCTAGGGGGAAGCCTTGCCTTTGCTTCTTAGGGAAACACACACACACACACTACACACACACACACACACACACACACACACACACACACACCAGCACCACCATCATATAGACTAAAAACATCCAAAATATTAAAAGGCCATTCTTAGGCAGTAAGAGATTTGGACTGTGGGATGTTCATTCAGTGGCAGGGTGACCACCCTCCGTGTACTTGGATATGGTCATGGTGTCATGTATGACTGAACTGCCTATAGTCTATAAATCCAAATCCATGTGTAACTGAATTGCTTCTGATGGCTGTGACTCAGTTTGTACTTAGAAGTCTAATCCTAGGCCAGATATAACTCTGAAGAACAGAAGACATCTCTGTGTTAAGGTAGCACAACCATTGTCAGCCAGAAGATAAGCACTGTACTGGCTCTCAGGAGTAATATCCTCCTACATCCTGGATAACGAGCTGGTGGCAACAGATCCCTAATGCTCATGAGTTGGACAGTCAGAGACGAGAATTGTGAACTCTGACCCCTTGCACTCAGATTTCTCTTTTGAGAGATAAAGATTAGGATGGTCACAAAGGGAAAGGGACTTGCTGCTTGTCACCCGAGTGCTGTCAGTTTAGCATGATTTGATGCAGTGAGCCCAGGACCTAGAGTCAGTCTGGGCTCTGAGGTTAGTGGACTCCAGCCTGTGCTGTACCCACAGTCCCTGGATGGCGCTGGGCTCCGTAGAATGCTGTGCTAGCAGGGATTACAGGGAAGTTAGATTTGGACAGCTCCGGGGATGGGCAGGTCCTTGTTCCCTGAAGTCACAGGTACTCCTCGTTAGTACTGCTGTATCCAATCTTCTCAGAAGCCTGGCATGTGGGGAAATGGTCTGAACAGCTAGCTGGTGATATAGCTCTACAGAGGCATAGTGTGTGTGTGTGTACAAAGGCAGGGTAAGACTCCTCCCAACTTTTTAAAATCTCTCTTTTGTGAGATATAACTTATCAACCCTAAGATCAGCTGTTAATGGGACATTCCTTGTGAGAGTGCATAGTGGTTTCTCTTTGCTACTGTATAAAGCCTAAATAGTTTAACCCGGCCTCCTCTCTCTGTCCCTTCCCCTTTATGGTCCTGTTTCCACATGTCTGACACTTTGGATCTTAGCCTTGCCATTCTTCCCGAACTTGAAGGACCTGGAATAAGAACAGATTGGAGATTCAAGTCTGTCGTCGACTACCCCAGCTTTCTATCTCCACATTTGCAAGGTGGGGAAATACTAGACTACCCGCTTGGTTTAAATTTAGTTCCAGACAGACTGGGGACTGACTCTTAACAAACTCTACAGGTGTAGTTATTCTCCTTACTATCGTGGAAATCATCACTATCCTAACACCGAGAGAGACTTCTGTGAGGCTCCCAGTGTCCTGCCATAGCTCCCAGCAGCTGTCTTGAATGCTCCTGACAGAGAACTTTCCTCTTTTGTCTCTTTAGTTTATTTTAAAGTACTCAAGTGTGTGTGTCATTACTTTTGTGAGCTCCCAGCAGTCAGCCACCAGTTTCTTTTGTATCCCTCAAAGAAGGGATTCCTAGGCAAGGATGTTTACAAGCTCCGTGATTCCGTAACCTTTTGGTGCATGAAAATGTGACTGAATAGTAGACATTTACGGTCAAGAGGTCTGAGTTGGGTCATCAGCAATCCTATTCGCTCTGAATCTCTTCAACAAGATGGGTCGGCATCAACGCTCAGTATCCATTTGTTGCATGGATACTAGCTCAGCTCTGTGATGCGGAACACTGAGAGACATTTCTGTGTGGGTGAAGGGTAGTTGACCACATTCGCTCTGTTTTCCTGGATGTCACTTAGGGCGAATTCTTGCTGTTTTGTACTTAGGAGTTCTGGGTGTTGCAGCAAACCCCCTTCCCACTCTATCTACTTAGTTGGTTTGATTTTTTCCCCCTCTTTTTCAAATCTATCTTTAGCTTTTATCATTTAAAGCTGTGCTTCAGAAAATCCTTGACCCACTGTACCTACTTTATGAACATCTGTGGCTTTTTAAACAAATGTAAGAGAGAGATTTTCCTTTCTTATTTGTGTCCTGAATCATCCGGAATGGTTTTCTGAATCTTTTTCTTCCAATGTTCCTATCTGGGTAAAAAGAACCAGCAACAATCCAGCGCTGATTGTTTTTTGTTTTTTTTTTTTACTTAAAACAAGCTTGCTCTTGCATGCTTTATCCTTGAATTGGTGCTTTGTGAAATCTGACCTGACCTGTGTTTTTCTTCCTAGGATTAAGTGAAAGAGGGGCTGGCGCATTAACTTAGGCAATTCTGCCCCACCTCCAATCATCTTCTTATCTCTTTATCTGGGCCATAATCTATTTGTGATTTATAGAGAAGAAAAAAAAATCAGCTCAAGTTATTTCCTCACTCTAGTTCTGCTTTATAGCTACATTGTCTTTCTGGACTGAGTGCCTTCCTTCAAAGAGAATTGAAAGCCAGAAAGGATCGCTTGGTATGGCTCTTGGTTCAGAAGAAAACCTTGTCCTGATTTGACATTTTGGTCTTTTTTTTTTTTAAGGGTTTATAGAATATGCATATTCATCCTTCAGTTATTTCAAGAGGCATGGTTTTATCGTCTTGAAATACTACTCTGAAATATTAGCTATTCTTCAGAAAATGAGTCTTCCCCCACCTCTAAAAAGCCGTTCTTTTTTTCCCTTGAATCATCAAAATGTGTCCCTCCCTGTATCCTACGTCACATTCCTTGGGAAGGAAACCTGTGAAATTCATTGTGTAGCCGGTTGCTAGGTCCTGCATAGTCATCCCAGTTGTTTCCACATCAGACTTAGGCATCAGAAGTCTGCCCAGCTCTCCACCAGTCCATTCTTGTAACGCCTGTGTGCCACAGGGGCTAACAATTCAGTTAGGTCAGATGGGAACAGCAACTCAATGCTTACAAGTTTTCTTTCTTCATGGCCTGGAGCATCAGGGATTCCTTTACTGATTTTAATAAAAGCAAGTAATAAAAATACCCTCCTCATTTTTTTTTTTTTAAAAATACCCCATCTCTGGAAATCCAATAGAGTCTGTCACTAATATTAGATGCTCATTGATAGATTGATAGAGGTAGAAGGTCGATTCCCTGAGAAAAGTGTGAATTTTGTAGAAGCTTAGGTCTCAGGGCTGAGGAACTCCTGGTGAGCTTCCTCTAGTCAAATAATTGTGTTGGGGCAGGGAGGTAGAAGAGGTAACAGTATGATTCTAGAAATTCAACCCAGCAAAGCCAGGGATGCTGAATATAGGAACTGAAATGCATTGGCCTGGAGGACCCCAAAGACCACGAAGGATTCTAGCCCTGTCACTTAACAAACAATGCCACTAGCCCTAGGTTGGTAAAATAAGGAAGGATTGCCATTGGAGCTGGGGTCTAGAATATAGGCCTCCTACCCTCTAGTCCTGTTTTATTTCAGGCTCTACATCAAGGGCATAGTGCTGTCCTGTGGCCTTCTGGGGGATCCATGGTGCCGTGAGATTGGCTCCATTGCCTTCAGAGGCAGAGCAGAGGGAAAGCAAACCTTCCTGGGCTTCCCACTGCTTCCGTCTTCATTCACATGGTACATAATTCACCCAGCCAACCGTCACAGTTGTCTGGTGGAAAATTTTGCATTTCTCATTAGGAGCAACAATTCTTTTCTTTTTTTTTTCCATTCCACGTTCTTCCGTAATTCTTTTTATGTCTTTTAATTCATCCCTCCTTTCCTGCTGTCTGACTTCCTAACTAATTTCTACCAGGTCTGTCCATCACTTGCCAAATGGATGATCCGAAGGCAGTTTTCCACAGGGTGTGCTGGGTGTGTGGGACCTTCGGTGTTGAGTGCTACAGAGGACTGCAGACTGTTGTGGGAAAGAGGCTGGGTCTGCTTGAAATCTGTTCTGATGAACTGTGCTATACAGTTCTCTACACTTTCCTCAGCCCTCCCCTGAGTTGTCTTCTTGTTGGTCCACGGATTAAAGCACTTCTGAAAGGGGGAAGGGTAAGGCGATTCTTGCAGGAAGAGGCTAAAACACACGAAACTAGACAAGTAGGCAAGGTCAGATTTCTGGTTGAAATAAAATGAAAAGCACAGAGCCTCTTCCTAGCGCGGTGCACAGTTTGAGCAGCTCCTGTGAGCTTCCCGTTACTCCGTGTTCCCCCATGTGTTAGACTTTAGCACCGCCTGGAGAAGATATTCTCCAGATCCGCATCTTTCTGCAGCTCCTCCTGTCACACTCCTGGAACGCTGTGCACCAGCCAACGTTTTCACAGAGGAGAAAATGAAGTTGGAGAGAGGACACGGCTGCTCGGAGGGAATGCAGTTGAATAGAAGAGCCGAGAGTAGAACTGAAGGACACAGAGTCCCTCCCTCCTTTGTTATATTGCCCTGACCATTGTTGATAAGGCCCATGCTCACATAGGGTCCCAGTCTTCACACTGGATACTTAAGACATAAATGGAAAATGGCACATTTATAATACAAATGTAGAGCAACAACCATGACAGAAATAAGAGGATTATTTTTATACTGTTCCTTCATGTTCTATTTAGGATAAGGAAAGTAACTCAACGCTAGGGGTTGTAATCATGTCTATGAACTTGACTCTCTCCCTCGGAGCTTTTGTGGTTGAAGTGGCTGCACCAACTCAATTGTGTAGGTTTTCCCAGCCCCGAGATTCTGAGACAAAGGCTATCAAGGACACTGTTGACACTCAGAGTTCCTGTATCGGGTGGAGTCCCATTAAAAGGGCTCTTCCTGACATTTTATGTCTTTGTGAAAGGTCACGGGAGAGGGAATGTCACCTCCCAGTGCTGGGCAGGAAGAACTAGGTGTTATGGAAGAAATGATGATCATTTCTAGAGTGCCAGTCTCCAAGGAGCCACTTTGGATAAAAAGTAGTCATTTTGGATTGAATCAGCCACAGGGACTCTGCATAAATATGAAGGAGAGCCCTTTGGTTGAACAGAAGCAGGTGACCCTCCTCCACACCCACCGGTTGTCTCCTCAGCTTTCCGTAGTGGTACCCTGCCACATTCATGGTGCATCAGAGCTTCAGTGATCCCATTTTACAAACAGAAAATAAATTCCCCAAAGAGATTGCAGCTGCACAAATCAGTGCAGACATCTGATGGGAAAGTTAAAACCCAAGGTCTCAGACCCCCACATCAGTGACCTTGTCATTGATGCAGTTTAAAGGACACACACTGAAGAGACAAACAGCACAAAATCACAGCGGCAAAAGACATAGCAGTTCATGTGCATTATCTGGTCAGTGGGAGACCCTAAAAATAAAAGCCACGGTCTTGCTGATGCAATGATATTGCTTGTGTTGCCATTCAGCCTGTTTCTGGGGAAGACTTCCCAGTACCACCTGGGTCAACCCTATTCCCTGTTGAGTGAAGCAAGGAATCTTTCCTGGAAGAGAAAGGGAGGAATAAGAGCCAGAAAAGGAAAGAGCTGAGATGTCAGAATTTCCAGAAGTCTGGGCTATCATCATCAATCTGCTGGAATTCATCACCTGAAAAGAATTGATGCGGGTTTTGTGAAAACGATGGGGCCCTACTGGAGATTGAGGCATGACTGTAAGAAGACTCTGAAAAGGGCTGGATAAAGGGAAAAGATACAGTAAACAAATGAGATCCAAACAAAGAAGCATATGGAAGTTAATCGAACCAATCTTATTGTTCTTGCTTGAATGCTAAATATTTAGTTTTAACTCTGCCAAGATCAATAGTCTTGCATGCTAAAAATCAACACACAGTTAAGAATCCAGGCCCAGAGAATTCCTCCAGACTTGTCTGTTTGTAAAAATCATCTCAAATTATGCTATCAAAAGATTAATCTAGTAGACCATACAAATTATTTTTCCCACTGAAGCAAGACGTGTTTCTTAGTGTTTTAATAATCTTGGATTATTCTCAGATTCTAATAGATGGCACTTACAAATGGCATCAGGGACAAAGACTTTCACAGTTATTCATGAGTTCTATAGGATTGCGAAGGGGAGTTAATTAAGCAATGAGACTAAGGTTGAATTTCAGGTCAGTAGGTTTATAAGTCAAGGTCTCTCAACCTGGGTTTAAAGGTTTAGAAAAGGGAAATTCTTCACAGTAGGAGGCTTTCATCTTCATCTTAGTGTGGCAACCAACATATTTGGCCCTTAACTACTTAAAACTTGTCAGTAGCACATACCCCATCCTTTTTCCAAATAGTATGACAAGCACAGAATGTTGCCATACATCATATTCTTCAGGGGTCCCAATCGCCTCAGACTGAGAACTGCCAAAGTAAACATTTAGCCATATACGGCAAGACTGTACATCAAGGGTAGAAGATTTCAAGTCAAGTTCTGACAGTGGATACTTGATGACGCTGTGCCCACCAATGAATGATGATTTATGAAAAAGTTTGGCTACAGCTTGGCATCATGCCGAGGGAAATCCATTGGAAACAGACTTTCTCCCTTAGATGAAGAGCGCTGGGTTCACCTGTCATGGATGGTCCTGCCTTTCTGCCCTAGTTCAGATTGGAGGAAAGAACAAAACATTTGCATTTTCTCTGCTTTTCATCCCAGTTTGATCCAACGTTTTGTTTTAGTGATGCAAATGAATATCTCTTGGTTGTGAACTCTAGACACCGGAACGCACCCAGGTACCTACCTACCTACCATCCATCCATCCACACACACATCTCCTTCATTGCAAGTTTCCCAAACAGTATTTTGTTGTGACTCTTGAGTTTCTTGTGTTTAGATGTGTTGTCTTAGCAGCTTGAGCAAGCTAAAAAAGAGAAGTTAGATTACACATGTTTGAAGTGTGGGAAATCAGAGTCTGGGGGCTTGGGAAGGGAGAGAGAGACACACAGGGTGAGGGGAAGGTGGGATACAGGGATAAGAAAAGTGAAATAAAAGAAATTACGAGACGTTAAAAAGTGAGCCAACCAGGTGTCTGGGACAAGAGGTGGCTGCTCTCAACAGCATGTGGATGTTGCCCATTTCAATATGCCTGTCTCTCTCTGTGATAATCCAGTAACTCAGAGGCAGGTATAGGTCTTCCCCCAGTCCTGTCTGACCACCATCTCTATTCCTTTGAGTCAGTTCAGCCCTGGTGAGCCCAGAGTGGCAAAACCAGTTTCCTCTGAAGAGGGAAAAAACCCTCTTGAGGGAGATTCCATTTGCTCAGCATATTTACCAAATGGCATAATCCCCCTCCAGACAGCAAAACAAACAGTGCTGGGAACGACTGACCGCCCCCCTCCTGCCCCCACAACTAGCTGCTAACTTATATTAAAATACCCTTCTTTTCTGATCAAAAAGAATAAGGTATTTTATCTGTCTTCAAGAGGGTCACAACCGTTGACAGTTAAGGAGAGGCAGAGGTTGTCAAATGTGCATATGCACTGACTGTGTGTGTGGACAGTGTATTTGAAAGCAAGAGGATTAGCTATGGAAAATGCTTACACAAACAAAACAGCAACAACAACAGCAAAAATACAAGAAAAACAAAACAAAAACACAATGGCATACAAGAAGGAAGTTAGAAATACCAGCAATTGAAATGTTTTGATAGGCAAGAAGGAATGCGATCATGTTAGACGCAGAGAAGAGAACACGTAAGAAGTAGCACCAGGCTGTGCACAGTGCTTTAAACTTGGGACTCCTGAGTTGGTGAGACTGAGGCAGGAGGTGAGTTCCAGGCTAGACTCTGTCTCAGTAAACAAAGCAAAACAAAACGAGATAAAATAGGAAGAATGCAAGCAGTTTAAAACCTAAGTTTGATGGGTCATTTTCCTTAAAGAATGAACATGTTTCTCTGAGAATTGGGAGGTGGGAAGGACCAGGAGGGAAGTGGAAGAGGGGGAACTGTGTCAGAATATCTTGTATGCAAAACTCTATTTTCGATTAAAAGAGATCTAGTGATAAAGGATGATTTTTAGAGAATTTAACTTGTAATTATAGAACATATTACTTCAAAGCCAAGTCCAAGTGGATTAGAGTTTTAGTGATTCTTTTTTTAATCTGTTAAAGGAAATGTCATTTACCATTTCAGGTTTCCTTGGAATCTTAGACATAGTTATTTTTCTTTTTATGGCTTTTGTTTTTCTTCACCCTTTGTGAGCCTGTATCATAAAGATAAAGAAAAATAATTCCAAGTTCACAGAGTAGATGAAAAGATAAAATGAGAAAGTTTTAAGGAACCTATTTATGAAAGATATATATGATTTTGTATATATGTATATATCATGAGGGAGGAAGGAAAGAATTAAAAGATACCACATGATGTCCACAGTGAAGTTAGGAAAGGTGACCAGAGGGAAACCCACTCTGTGTGCATGTGAAAAGGGCCACAGAGAATTCTCTTACTTTATCAAAGTAATCATGGAATTATTTTTGTACTGTGAAAGGTAAATACACACACACATGCCATTAAACTGGTAAAAGAATCTTTTATGTATGTGATGCAGAATAGTAAACACATAGGCCTGTTATCAAATTCTGAAAACCATATCAGATAACCAATCTCCCTTACATACTGTGTTTGCAAAACAGTTTATAAAGAAACCTAAAGTGCCAAAACAGTCATGAAAGGTGAACAGCCAGATTTAGCTTTGAGGAAGAGTATTTTTATGCCTATAAGTTATTAGCAATAAGATACCAGTTATTAACTCTTCCTGTGCTCCAGCTGAGCTATATTATTTATTTATATGGATTTTCTTACAACAAGCTTAAGATAGACTGTTTTTTTCCTTTTTTTCTTTTTTTTGGATGGGGGAGGGAGGTGGGTTTTGAGATAGGGTTTCTCTGTGTAACAGCTCTGGCTGTCCTGGAACTCACTCTGTAAAAGAAGCTGGCCTTGAACTCACAGAAATCCACCTGCCTCTGCCTTCCTGAGTGCTGGAATTAAGGGCCTGTGCCACCACCACCCGGTTAAGATAGACTTTCTAGTAAATCTTCCCTTCGTAGTAAAGATACTGAGGATGAAGGGTGAAACAACCCACCCAAGATGATATTGTTAATATTGAGGTGAGCCGGAATCTGAAAGATTAGTCCAATTATTTCTGGTCACAAACTCTGAGTTCTTGCACATTATTTTCTTCTTTTTTCTTTTTATTTGTTCTTTTCTCATACAATACATTCAAACCACAGCCTCCTCATCCTCCACTCTTCGTAGTAGTTCCCTCACCCCCACCTCCCCTTTTCCCTGGATCCACTGCGCCTCCATTTCTTTCAGAAAGGAGCAAGCCTCCCAGTGATATCATCCAAACAGGGCAGTAAGACTAGACATGAACCCTCACATCGATGCTAGACAAGGCAACCCAGGAGGAGGTAAAGGATCCTGAGAACAGACAAAGAGTCAGTGACACCCCTAATTTCACTATCGGGAGTCCCATAAAAACCCAAGCTAAACAACCACAGCATGTGTGCAGGGAACCTAGCTCAAAACCACGCAGGCTCCGTGATTGCTGCTTCAGTCTCTGTGAGTCCCTAGGAGCTCTGCTTAGTTGATTCTGAGGGCTGTGTTCTGGTGTCCTCAACCCCTCTGGCTTCTACAATTCTTCCTTCCCCTCTTCCAAGGGGTTACCTAAGCTCCGCCTAAGGTTTGGGTGTGGATCTCTGCCTCTGCTCCCATCAGCTGCCAGAGGAAGCCTCTCTGATGACTACTAGGCACCCATCCATGAACATAGCAGAATATCATTCACTCTGTTTTTTTCTTTGTCAGTTGTGTTTGGTTCTACCCTAGGTCTCTAAGCCATCCAGCTTCCGGTTCCTGTCTATCCAGGCAATATCAGATGTGGGCTCCCTTTCATGTTGTGGACCTCAGATTAGGTGAGTCATTGATGGGCCACTCTTGCAAGTTCTGTGCCCCCATTGCCCCAGCATAACTTGCAGGCAGGATAGATTGTAGGGTGAATGCTTTGTGGCTGGGGTGATGTCTAGTCCCACCAGCTTTGCCTGGTTACAGAAGATGGCCAGTTCAGGCTCTGTATCCTCCATTACATGGAGCCCTCACTAGGGTCACGCTCAGGTTCCAGGAAATCTCCCCTGCACTAGGTTTCTACAGCGCCTCCTAAGTGCCCCCCCATTCCAGTTGGCACTCCCTGAACTCTCCCCCTCTCTCCCTTCCTCCCCCACTTGATCCCTCCTGTTTCCATGCTCACCTGCCCTCAGTCCACCAGTAAAGTCTGCTCTATTTCTCTTTCCTAGGGAGATCCTTGCATTCCCCTAGAGTTCTCCTTGTTACTTAGCCTCCCTGGGTCTGTGGATTGTAGTGTGATTATCCTTTACTCAACAGCTAATATCGACTTATAAGTGAGTACATACTATGTCTTTCTGGGTCTGGGTTGCCTGGCTCTGGATGATTTTCTAGTCCCTTCCATTTGCCTGAAAATTTCATGATGTCATCTTTTTCTAACAGCTGAGTAATACTCCATTGTGTAAATAACATTTTTTGTATCCATTCTTTGGTTGATGGACATCTGGGTTGTTTCCAGTTACTGGCTATTATGAATAAAGCCTCTATGAACATGGTTTAGCAAATGTCCTTGTGGTAGGATGTAACATATTTTGGGTATATGTCCAAGAATTTTATTTAAGTGTTTCGCAGCCATTTGAGATTCCTCTATTTAGATCTGTATCCCATTTTTTAATTGGATTGTTTGGTTTGTTGATGTCTAGTTTCTTGAGTTTTTTATATAGTTTGGATATCAGTCCTCTATCAGATGTGGAGTTGGTGAAAATCTTTTCCCATTCTGTAGGCTGCCACTTTGTTGGATTGACGGTCCCTTTGTCTTACAGAAAGAAGCTTTTCAGTTTCATGGGGTCCCATTTATTAATTGTTGATCTTAGTGCCTGTGCTTATGGTGTTCTCTTTAGGAAGTTGCCTCCTGTGGCAATGCACTCAAGGCTACTCCCCACTTTCTCTTCTATCAGGCTCAGAGTGTCTGGTTTAATGTTGAGGTCTTTGATCCATGTGGACTTGAGTTTCGTGCAGGGTGATAGATATGGATCTATTTGCATTCTTCTGCATGCTGACATCCAGTTATGCCAGCACCATTTATTATTTTTATGAAGCAAAGACTTTGCTCAAACATATTCAAAGCCTTTGTTGTCTCATATCAATAGATAAAATCTCATCTGCAGACTAACATATCTTGGGAATTTTAAATCCCTGTCAGTCTCTTCTGCATGCCAACGTAACACATCCATCAGAGAAAGCTTACTTTGGGAATCAACCACTATCAGAGATGTCAGTAATGAAACTGCTTCTTGTATAAGAGGCAGGTAACAGGAGACTAACTCAAATAAAGTTGTCTAGGACTCCCTTGTCTTCTCTTAGCTTACCTACCTGTTTCAACAGCTTCTCAAAAACCATTGTTCTCAGTTATCACTCTAGCTGTCTCTTGAAAATGGTCCACTTTGTCTATCATATTAAAGTACCACAGAGTTAAACAATAGTGTGTCTTCTTTTCAAATGCTGCTTGCTTGAAGTGATTCACTGTCCAAAGATGAAGACTGAGTGGCAGGTACACTGGGAAGTCCTTTCTTTTGCCCTTTTCATTTCCTCTCTCTCCTTGCATGTATACTTCATGTACTATCAGCTCATTGTTTTTATCCCTAGATACACTCAACAGTACACTCAACTCACGTACCAGTACACTAAAGAATCTGAAGCTCTGGAGCTGAGAAAACTAGAAGAGCACGTATAAACCATCTGGCTCAGAGCTGCTCCTGTCATTAGGGTTTCTCTTGAAGTCCCCCCTTTGGATAAGAGCACTTCAAGCAGCATTTGAAAAGAAGACACACTGATGTTTAACTGGGTGGTACTTTAATATGATTTAAAAAGTGGGCCATTTTCAAGAGACAAAGCTAGAGCCATAACTGGGGACAGTGGGATATGAGAAGCTGTTGAAATGGGCAAGTAGGCAAACAGAAGACCAGGGACAACTCAAAACCTCACTTTCTGTTGGCCTTAGTGACACTGAGGAATCAAATCAGTAGGACCGTGCAAACAGGATTCTCAGAACAAGGTCCTGTTTAATAGGAAAGCCACTGTTTATACTAGCAGCTGTTCTAAGATAGGACAGGATGCTGTAGAAGAACTTCAGACAAGAGCCAGTCAAATGCTAACAGGAGGTCATATTTAGGTCCAAGAACTTAGTGATGTCAAAATAGATGAAGTTTTCTAATGTAGCAGGACTCCGTGGTTCCAAAATCTGTTCTTTACCCACACATTACAGACTTCCAAATTGGAAAGGATTATAGTTTTGTATCTTGGTTTTCAAAGCCTGCTTAGTATAACCGTTAGACGAGTCACCAACATACTCTCTGTAGGTAATCTACACACTTCAAAAAAGAAATAAGATAAACAGTCCCAAGGCTCTCTTAATACCATGCTGACACCAACATGTGTTAGCACACCCCTCCACCAGCTTATTTAGCTGCAGTGTACTGGCTATTTTGAAATGTCAGACGTTTCAGCTGGTGTGACAAACTTGTCCCGGTCCTTAGACAGGCGAGGACATGTGTTGTGGAATATTACTTTCACTATGTAAAGATATGTTACATTTGTTCATGATGTAGAATAGTACTCTAACCAAGTGAAGGTGTGCTGGTTTTGTTTATGCTGCATTTGTTAATGATGTAAAGATGTGTTGCTGTTTCACCTTGCTTGCCTAAGGCACCTGATTGGTCTAATAAAAAGCTGGCTGGCCAAATAGCTAAGCAGCAGAGGGATAGGTGGGGCTGGAGGGCAGAGAGGAGGAGGAAGAGGAGGAGGAGGAAGAAGGAGAAGGAGAAGGAGAAGGAGAAGGAGAAGAAGAAGAAGAAGAAGAAGAAGAAGAAGAAGAAGAAGAAGAAGAAGAAGAAGAAGAAGAATCTAGGCTTGGGAAGTAGGGTGAAGTAGAAAGAGAAGGAGAGAGCGAGGGAGAAAGAATGGGAGACTCCTGGGGCCAGCCACTCAGGCAGCCGCCAGCCAGCCTATCCCTCTGTATGGAGTAGGACATACAAAATGAAAGAAAGATAAAAAGCCCCAAGGCAAAAATGTAGATGAAGAGAAATAGATGAATTTAAGTTATAAGAGCCAGTGGGACAAGCATAAGATAAGGCAGAGCATTCATAACTAATAAGTTGCTGTGTCATGGTTTGGGAGCTGGTTGGTGGCCAAAAGAAAGCCTGCTACAAGAATATTTAGATGGTTTCCTTTGTAATGTTTTGCTAGTGTTTGCAGGTTGCTGACTTCTTCAGATTGAAGACACATAGAAACCAAAAGGAAAACCAGGAATCTACCTCTATAGTCTTAAGGTGCTATGGTCCCTAGCCAGTCCATTTTCTTTCCCGTTTTGGGTTTCTTTCTATAATTGTACACTATGTTTTGTCCAGAATTTTTAGCTATACTTAAGAGAAAGTCTAGCCAAAAGTTGGTTTGTTCCATCTTTTTCAGAACTGGAAGTCTTTGCACAGATTCTAAAAGGTTTGATGATGATGATGATGATGATAAAGACAATGGTGGGGGTGATACAGATGATAATACTATTTGGAATAGATCTAATTCGAGGCTCCTAAATGGGATTTACTAATAATATTTTACCACAAACAGCCAGCCCCAGAGTCTTTCTAACCTCAAATAAACTCCTCCAGCCAGCTTAGGTCAAAAGCACTAAGTCAGCTCTGGGCAAGTGGATTGTGTTGTAGCTCATGTAAGGATCTGAAGAGGAGTCTTCCTCACTTCCTGTTGTGAAGTACACCAGCTTACTCTTGCACCTGGCTATAGAGCTTGTAGAAGAGGCTTGTGAGGAATGAAATCTGTGAATTAGTTCTTCATGAATGAATACGTATTTGACCATCCTAGTTTGTTCTTCCAACAGAACAGTTAACAAGGACTTGGTAAGTGGGGATGGTGGCACAAACCTGCATCTTAGAGATTAGGATCACTCAGCTCAAGAGGCCAACCCAGGCAACACAAATCCTGTTACATCTGGGGGTATTGTTCAGTAGAAGAGCCCAGCATGCATAAGGCCCCAGGTTCTATCTCAATTCCTTCAAAATAAATAAACAAGGAATAAATAAGGGGTAATGACTCTCTCTTTCTCTGTAAAAGATAATGACTCTGTGTGTGTGTGTGTCTGTGTGTGTGTGTGTGTGTGTGTGTGTGTGTGTGTGTGTGTGTAGGAGGGGAGTAAAAAAGGGCAGAGAACAAAGAGAAATTCATCCTCAAACAAACAAACAAAAACAAACAAACAGAGTAAACATTTCACTTAACATATTTATGCAATAATGATTTAGATAAGAATAAGGAAGATAATGTTTCTGAGCAATGATTTCTAGCATTCTGTCTCAGGGAAATGTAGAAATGCTGTAATCAGTCTCTCTTAAATTCTAAATTCTTGCATATATTTGATTTAAATTGATCTAAAGAGGTAGTCTTGGTACTTGGTAGAGTTTTAAAAAATACTTTTTGACTTTGAAATATCCACTCTCACAGAAAATCAGTTTTTCTATGAATCTTTAAGAATTACATATTGTTAAATATTTAAATTAAAATATTCTGTGCACTTCATCATAGTTCTTAAAAGATACTTCTTTAGTGGAGATAGTAACTTAGTAGATGGATTTATGATTAATCATAATGAGTTGGGTGGGATGCAGGAGTTAGGACATTTTGACTGATTTTATAATAACCTGTCACTAGTTCTGTACTGCTTTACTGTACTTAACCTTTTCATTACTTTAGAATCTTCATTTATATTTCATTTTGTGTGGTAGTAGGATCAAATCCAGGTCCTTGCACATGCTGAGTAAGTCCCCTGCCTTGGAGTTACACCCCAACCCAGTCCATATCTTCATTTGCAAAATAGGGTAATTGGAGTGTATAATCTTGGAATTCTTTACCAAACTCAGGCTATTTTAATACTTGGCATAATAATATTTCCTCTGACAAATAATTCATTGCATATTATGCTCTTCAGTTTGATCTTAATAAGTCCTTCTATCCTGCCCCCCACAGTATAAAACTGTTACATTTAGGTACTTAAAATCAATAGAAAGTTATTTCACACTTCTGTCTGTGGCTCTTTACAGTGGTTGTCCAGCTGTGGAACAGTACCGTTTACTCTAACCAGAGGATGGTAAAGGTCCTTCTCTATTGCACATGCTCTTTTCTCTTGTCTGATGTCCTCCGGTAGCTTTTGAGAGGGGAACCCCTCTATAGGTCCATTCTTTTTACCTTCTAATCACAATATATAGACTATCTCACTCCTGGGAGACTTCATTTTACTGATAGCTTGTTGTAGTTGGTAAAGTAGTTTTGATGAGTTAATGAAATGTGGTTTTTTATTTTTCATCACATCAAATTGCTCATTTATACTTAAACATACTGGCTATAAAGTTTAATAGATGCTGAATAATTTCCCCAACACTTTCTAGGTTACATAAATCAGATATAGGTAATGTAGATATGAAAGAACACATGTAATTTCTATTTGCCCTTGAAATACCTAAGATCTCTGACCTCCTTTAATGCTTTCCAGACTCATGAACACCTCTATCCTTGAGGAAGGAGTAGAAACTGTGCTTAGAACAGCACTTGGGGTGTGTGTGTGTGTGTGTGTGTGTGTTGGGGGTGCGGGGCAAGGGCCGTGTGAGAAGGACACTGGGTAGAATATTTGCAGCCTCTTGCTTTGAATTCCTATGATAACATCCACTCCTCAGGATTATCTAGCAATGTGTGGGAAAGCTAACAATTGGAGTTGGGTGTTCAAATGAATCTTTCTAGACAAGATGCTCAAGATAGAGTGGGGGTGGTGGTGGTTGAAAACCTGCAGCAAGAATTCTCAGTCAGCTCATATCATGGTAAGAGTCTCATTTTTCTTCAAATTATAACAAGTGTACTCTAGTTTTGTGTCTGTGTGTGTGTGTGTGTGTGTGTGTGTGTGTGTGTGCGCGCGCGCGCGCTTGTGAGGTTGTGTGTAATCATGGGTGACTGTGTGTAGCCCATTTGTTGGTGTTGTCAGACTCTTACTGGCTTCTTTACTGAATGGTGTGTGAGAATCTAGCATCATCATTTCTGACTTTCAGGTGTATGAAAGGAATAAACATTGGGAGGCCCAGAGAAGTCCCTGTCTAAATCACACAGTCAGTGAGTCAGGATGTGAGCTAGGTGACCTAGCATGTAGATCCTCACTCATCCTATGCTTATGAATAGTAATGGTTGGAGTAGGTAATAAGACAATCACCTCCAGTGTTTGCATCATTCTGTGAAATCAGTGAACTATGCTAATATAGCCAAGGAAGTGTAGGGTCAGTGAGTCAGACCCTGAATGCAGCAGAGTTGTGACTCAGTAGAGGATTGCAGACTCAAAACCAACATTCTTGCCAAATGTCACAATTGCCAACTGTTCAGATTTGAAGTACTTTGTAGACAGGAAGCTACAAAGTCGAATACATTTTCATTTCAAGATCCTCATAATGCTGCTTCTGTGTGTGTCTTTGCTACACAGAAAGACAGATGTGTGTGTTTCCATGCTACAGAGATCACAACTTCATCTGCAAAAGACCATGCACCGTATGCCTATATATGAAACATCTAGAATGGACAATATAGAAAGGCAGACAGAGTAAATAACATTTTCTGAGCCTTGACTGAATGTGACTGCACACAGAGGAATAGTTTCTTTGATGAGAAAGTTATAAAATTATATTGCAGAGATGTTGCACAAATATCTGAGTATGCTGATAAATACACTGAATTATACACCACAAACTGATGCTCTGGTATATGGATTAGATCTCAAAAATGTCCTTTTCTGGGGGAGGGAGGGAATAGAATGCATGCATTCCATTCTTGAGTGTTTGGAGACCCTTTGGCCTTTTAAAGATGTTTGTGCTCACTGATCTGGGCCAGTCATAGGAGGAGCTGGTCATGAGAATATTGTTTCCAACCAGAAGTAAGCACAGGGCCACGACTAAATGTGAGCTCACCTAAAAGTTTTTCTGTCTGAAGCAGATGGTATTGGAGCCTGGATACTATTTCCAACTGGCTATCGAACGTAGCAGCTGTATAAACCCAGGTCTCTTTGGGTGGCTCCTGGTGTATAGGCTTGTGTTTTGTTTATAAACTTCCCTGTTCTGTTCTGAGTAAACACTGATGGATTTCATTCTCATGTCTGGGTTTCAGACTCTAAAATAGGACATTGGAAGCAGTGGTTTCCAATGGCATGTGACATGTTAGTGCAGTTGTCCTTAATGTTGTGTGGACTGGCTCTTCTTAATGAGTCAGAGTTAGAACATGTTATCAGTTTGGGTCTCTGCTGAACTTGGCATAGCCTCGTGGGTTTTGCTGTCTCTTTAATCTTAGCCGATATGAGATGTGAGAGAAATTTGAATTTTTATCTCTGCTCTTAACCTTTTGGGTGAGATTTGTTATTCTTTTACACTAGGAATTATAAGCAAAATATTGGGCATTGTATTGTTCTTTTTAAGGAAGATATATATATATATCTTATTATATGTAATTATTAAATTATATTATACATATAATAAAAATATATATTGCTTAACATTTTGAGGAGTTATTTCTTATGATATTAGTATGAGGTAACTTGCCATGAGATACAGTTCAAATTCAAGCTCTTTTGTACAGCTGCATAGTGTTGGAATGTGCCTAATAATATCCCCAAGAGTACTTAATGTCCCTAATACTCGGTTATATCATCTATAAAATGGGCATGATATCAAGCCTCAGTTTCCCTGTCTGTAAGAAAAGCAGTTCCTCAGAGGGTTAGCATTAGCTGAGCTAATATCTAGATGTAGTGCTTGTGACAAGCATGTCATGAGTAAGAAGCACTGGGTGATTTTTTTTTTTCTGCTAAAAACTAATGTTGTACCCCTTGGAAAATGTTGGTCTGCTTTAGCAGGTTTTTCAATTGTGTTATTGATGACTGTGGCTGTAGAATATCCTTTATCTAACAGCGTAATCGTGGGCTATATATAGGTGAGGAGGCCTGGGTAGTCGTCCTGGCCACTTCCTTTCTAGCCTCTTTACTTTGTGCCAATCATTTTGTATCTCTGTGTCTCTTGATTTTCTTTGGTGGGAGGAGACACGGTGCTCAAGCCTGTCTCCTTCTCTAGTAGTGGCATCAGGGGGATATGTCTTTACACGGATGTGGTCAGTGCTTTCCAAATTACACAGAATTATACACATGCATTCCTGTATCCCAGATTTAGCAATTATTTTGGGTTGTACAGAAAGACAGAGACACCCGGTACCCATGGCTGTTGGTGTATTGTACTCAGGCACAACAATTTACATCAAGGAAGTGACCTTGGGCCAGCCTTTCCAAGGCCACCACTGTCCCAGTGGCTTATGGAACTATGCCTGAGTTCTTTGGAAATCATAGGGAAAATGTGAATCAGTGAGCTGTTCAACTTGGTTGCTAAATTTAGCCCAATGCTTCCCAAACCAAGACAAATCTGTCTAGAATGGTTCTTGTTGCTACCAGCAACAAGGGTCATAGAATTGAAGGACATCAGATACACAAGCAAATGGAAAACAACTTCTTAGAGTAATGTCTTCCAGAAGAATCCCAAGGCTAGTTACAGTGCTAAAAAAGAGCTAACTAGGAAGTGTTGCTTATCTTGGGATTTCCCGTTTGTGGTTCAGAGTGGAAGTGACTGCAGACTGGAAGATGTGGCCCAGGATTTGGATGTGAGCTGGTACTGGTACTGGGTTGTTGAGTAGCACCTTTTCAATATGTGAGCCACAGATCCCATCAATCAAGCCAAAGTTAACTTTTTTCCTGAATTCTGGCTATTCGATATCCCAGGCTGCTAGACTTTGCTCTATCCCAACTTGTGAAATCACTAGAATTAATCAAAATTATTTTGTTTTTATTTTGTGAATTTTTAAAAAAAAATCTAATGTAGGTACTTACCTTGTAAGTCCAACAGCCACGAGGCTATCTCTTCTGTAATCTTCTTTGTCTTCTTTCTTCGTCTGTATAAATTTTCCAGTTCCTGGGAACTTCCCTCAGTGCCCCTCCCTCCTAGTTTCATTTTTCAGTCCGGGCCATCTGCATGCCAGTGGTTGTATAGAGGTAGATGGCCATTTGCATAGCCATCAAGACTGACTACCACTCTTCCCAGTGTGGCTTGCTAGGCATTATGGCACTCAACTCCTGTCCGTTGAACACTGCAGGGAAGTGACACACAACCTGTCTATGATGTCTGCTAGTTATGACCGTGAGATCACAGCTGTGGGATTAGAACCAGGGAGGAGTTTTGTGCTGATGTAGCTTTAATACATTTTCTCCAAGTTGATGTTCAGAATTCTTTGGAGTCCTTGGGTCAGTATCTATGGGTGGCACACCTTTATCTCCAAGTCTGTTAAGGTAAGCTTTAAAAGGAGTATAAATGTAAGATGGGGTGTTAGGAAAGGAAGGGAGGGCACTTGTTTGAGACACTAAGCAGGTAAAGTGAATGGGCGTTTGTATTTTTATATGCATAGTTGGGAAAATGAGAAGGCTAGGGATGCAAATCTCAGTGATAGGAATATTATAGTTCTATGAGCAGGAAGAAGAACCATGGGGGAGGGTACAGAGTATGGAGAAAGAATGTTTGTAGGCATATTTGTCTGTCCTGCTTGCCAGCTCCCAAATAACCATAGACACATCTTATTTATTGTGAAAGCTTGGCCAATAGCTTAGGCTTGTTTCTAACTAGTTCTTATAGCTTAAATTAACTTATAATCTACGTTTTTTTACGTGGCTCAATTGCCTTTACTTTGTAAGGCTGTTTGCTCTGCATCCCTGGTGTCTCCTCACAACCCCTCCCTTCTTCTTCCCAACATCTTCTGTGCCTGGAAATCCTGCCTAGCTATTGGCCATTCAGCCCTTTATTAAACCAAAATGAGTGACACATGTTCATAGTGTACAGAAAGGTTATTCCACAACAAATGTTACTCTCGCTTGTCTTGTCTCTGCCCTCTATAAAAGTCTAATTACTTGTGCCCAATTTCCTTTCATAAAACAGAATGCATTATTGCTTCAAATGAATGAATTTTCAAAATAATAGGACACATACCAGAAATACTTAAAAAGAGTTCAGGTCCTGGCTTCCAGGATGAATAATCCTCTTACTCAGCCTGGTCTGAGCTCTCTAATGGCAGATAACTGGGGTAGCAGGATGCTTCTGGAGAAAGGCCATGGCACCCTTGCCCCTTTCTTATTTTTAAATGTACCCATCTAAGTATGATGCATCTTAGAATAGGAACAGTTTGTTGATTTTTGTGTCTTTCCTTAAATACGAACTATTTTGTCAGTTGACCCCCTTCTTGAAAGCATTTGTGTAGAACAGAGGTTGACAGGTGGTGATGGATGCATGGCATTGGGGTAATTTTAGTTACAAGTTATTTCATGTGGCCTTGTGTATAGGTTAAATAGAAATATTAGATTTTCTGTAGACAGTGTGGTTGAGACTTACATCCACATGTGTAGTCTCAAACAGGATCCCACATTTAGCATCCTATTAATACAACTTAGCAACTGAAGCTACTCTTGTCCTGAACCTTCAAGCTCTGCTCTCTACTGTGAATGGGGTTTTCTTTAACATCCCACCCTCTGAGCATCTAGACTTTATAATGTCACAGTGATGTGAAAACATAAGAACATATCTTGAAAAACATACCCTGAGCTGGCAAAATGCTATGGCAAACAAGACTCTTAGTGCTACCTCCACCAATCTGCATGCTATACCTAAGGTGAAAGAGCAGTCAGCAAATTTGAGCTCAGTGGTGTACCTGGGCAAACTTAATTTAGTAAGAAACCTGTCTCTTTAAACTATGCAAAGGCATGGGTTCTGTTACCCGCACAGTCAGTAAACACAAACACACATACATGCCATGAGATTGCTTGTATTTTGATTTGTTCATGCTGATAGCTTTCTTTATTTACACAATAAAAATTAACTTTGGGAAGCAGATGCAGAGATCCACAGCCAAACACCAAGCCGAGCTCCAGGAGTCCATTCCAAGAAAAAGAAGAGGGATTCTATGAACAAGGGGCATCAAGATCATGATGGGAAGAAGTACAGAGATGACCAAACCAAACTAGTGGGAACTCATGAAATTTAGACCAACACCTGTGGAGCCTGCATAGGACTGGACTAGGCCCTCTGCATAGCGAGACAGTTGTGTAGCATGATCTGCTTAAGGGGCCCCCCTGGCAGTAGGAACAGAATTCATCCCTGGTTCATGAGCAGGCCTTTTGGAACCCACCTCACACAGCCTTGAGGCAGGGGGAGGGGGATTGAACCTGCCTCTATTAAATGTACCTCCCCATGGGAAGGAGGTACATTGTAGGAGGAAGTGGGGGTGGGTTGGGAAGGGGAGGCTGGAGGGACAGGAGGAGGGAAGAGGGGATTTTTGGTATATAAAATGAATAAAAATTTTTTCTTAATAAAAAAATTAACTTTGATATTTAAAATATGAATATTACTTAGTAAGTAATACAGGCCTCCACTCACAGTGCTTTCAAAAGAACACAGTCTTACATTGTTTCCTCATACATTGAGGAGGGAGTAGCAGACACATATGGTCACATTAGGTATGGTCCCCAGAAAGCTGAGCACTGGTTGGTGTGTGTGTGTGTGGGGAATCTGGAAAAGTCAAGGAAAACTCTGGGGCACACATATCAAAGTTCTACATTCAAATGATGGCTGTGTCTAAGGCAGAAGGATCAGAGCGACATCCTGCAGGGAAAAGGACATGTGTGTCTGAAGCCTCGCTGCTATGCAGTTGTCCTCTGGGCAGCCCATTCTCTAAGGTGCTAAAGATTTTAAGGGTCTGAAATATGCATAGTGTGACCTGAACAAATTATGTCTCCAAAAATATATGTCTGCTCACCTCACCTTTCTGTAACAATTAATAGTTTGCCTTCAATATTTTACTCCACATTTACTGTCTACGATATGGGTGACCACAGAAGGAGGAAGAAAAAGGAAACAGACGATGTATTTAAAAGAAGTTTCTGATCTATGTGAGAACAGAGCTCGGTTTAGTTAGGTAGGAAATGTGTTTGACAGATGTTCAATGAGACATGAAAAGATGCTGTGGGACGTCAAAGCAGAAACCATTCTGAAGTCTGACAGCCCAGATAAGTCCACTTACAGAGGAGGTTTGTTGAGTAGATTCTTTCCACTTTATGACATAGACAGAAGACCTCAAGTTTTTTACTTCACCAGCCACGGAGACTTCACCCGGCCTACAAGCTTCCCTGACAAAGGCTCCATTCATCACTTCTTCACTCTGTGATTGAAATGTGATGTGGGATTGGTGTTACTAGCTAAATATGGAGTCAAAACCTCAAATTGCTTTAGGGTGGTGGCTTTGTGGTCGCCGAGTCTTTTTAAGCAGACCCCACAAATAGGACACCCATCTTGTCCTGCCCATACTGTTATGACTCAGTGGGCTTAGGAAACCCCAGCATGACAAGCAACACTTGTCTCTCGGTTGCTGACATGTGTCTTCACACATATCACAAACGCCTCCATGGCTTCTTCCCACAGAGGCTGCATTCCTGCGCTGGCAGGGTACCGAAGGAGCAGAGTGCAGGGTGAGATAGAAGGTCAGCATTTGTGACCTCTCTCTAGTCAGGACAGACCACCCAGATCTGCCTTCTGCTTGGAGGGCAGGAGCAGAAGGTCACAGGAAAGGGGGTATTAAGCAGTTCTTAATCATTTAGCTCGCGGACATAGAGGCCCATCCTGTGCTGCACATGTTTCAAAAGATGACTTTGACATTTTTAATTAACTTCAACCCCTGATTCACTCAGCTGGAAGCATCCTTAGTCATCTGTGTGAATGGAGCTGGCAGAAGCCTTAGGAGATCAAATTAAAAAGCTAGAGCAGGAGGTGATGGTGTGGAATGTCTTCTGAAGGTATTGAGTATCTTCCTTGTTCCCTCTGACTCTTCTGTACATTCAGTACTCAGCAGGGCGAAGTGTGGGAAAGGTCTAGGGTGGCACAGGAGTTAAATGCCCCTCCCTCTGTGGGTGGAGGTTTACGGATGCACCACATCCCAACTATTAAATAAATTTTTTTCTATTATCACAGTGTGTGTAAAAATACTATCTAAAACTTCTGATTTTTTTTTTCCCACTGTGTTATCCCCAGCGGCTGAGGCAAGAGAAATGTGAGGTTTAGACTAGCATGGGCTACATAAAGAGACCAGGACTCAAAAAACAACCAAAAAGTTTTCATTTAAATAAAAAAGAATTTTAACTAAGCTTTTTTGGGGGGGATGTGTGGCAGGGGAAGGGTGCTGGGGATTGAATCCAGGGCTTCCAGCATGCTGGGTAAGTGCTCTACCACTGAGTTATAGCTCTAGTTTGTTTATTTTTAGTAAAATGGGAATTTCCTAAAGAGAATTCTTCTGAACTTAATGTTCTTAAGCCTACAGCTGTTCTTGGAAGAAAAAAACTATACCCATTTATCTTCCTTTTAATCTTTTCATCCATGTTCAGTTAATTTTCACCCGAATCCGGTAGTTATCACGTACACACCAAGAGCAGAGTGTGATACTCCTCCCCTTCATCTTCCTCTTCCTCCTATTCTTATTATTATTTTAATCTTTCCACACCACAACTGTGACTCATTTTACTGACATTCAGTCTAATCACAAGAGAGAAACACATGTTTTCTTTGTTATTGGTGGTTCTTTTGAGAGAGGGTCTCACTGTATAGCCCAGGCTGTCCTGAAACTCTCTATGTAGACCAGGCCGGCTTTGAACTCAGAGCTCTACCTGCTTTTGTTTGTGGATCGCAGGAATTAAAGCATGTGCCACCTCTCCCAGCTTAATGTGATTTCTGTTTGTTTGTTGGTTTGTTTAAATCAGAGATGAAGAAGAGCCTAAACTTGCCTTGTGTTCATGTAAAAGGGACCCTTTGAGTTTACTGATACTGTTTGTCACAAAAGAGTCTGTCTAGAGTGTGCTGGTTTAATTACTTCACTCTGCACTCTAAAGAGACCTATGTCCCCACCACACACTCCTCTAGATGCACTTTAGACTTGTTTTCAGCCTGAGGAAGAAATGGAGTGCTTCAAAGATTAAAAACAAAACAAACAAACAAACAAAAAACCTTGTGTTAATTTAAAACAGGTACGAAAGACCTTAAAAAATGGCTTTAAGTTTTATAATTACCAACAAGTGGGACTACATCTTTTGAAATAAAGATTATATCCAGATGTTCTCTACAGGATGGCTTGGATGGTCTCTGTTAGCCTTGCCGTGAAAGTCAAATTGAAAATCTATCATGTAGGGTTAATCTAAATACCTCCGTTAGTACAGTTCATATGTTGAGAGATCAGAAAGCAATTGCTTTTAAGAAATTTTTGAAAAGTCCTGTATTTATTCATTTTGTTTCTCAAGTGTATCAAAGTGTGGATTTTCATAAGGCATCTTTCATATTAGTCTAGGATGTAGGTGGTCAATCCGGCTTTTAAGTTAAAAGAAGATAAGTTTGTCTTCAAGTTTCTTCTATCTTTCCCGTGCTTTATTCCCACGCATCCTGCCATCATCATCAACAAACTTCAGAATAAAAAGTAGCATAAGCTGGATCATTACGGGAATTTTGTGTATCTGAATTTAGCATCACTTAGCTACTTTTTATCAAACATAGGTCCTATAGAGGATCCAAATTTTTAGTATGTGTTAAGTAACCTAGGAAATTATGACATGGACCTTTCTTGATAATATTAAGTCAGGTAATACTGATATGTCAAGAATGGGGAAAGAACTTGGAAACTATTCTTTTGTTGTAAACTTATAATACTGCACAATGCGCAGGTGGAATTTGCTCTGTGTGGTGGCATATCTTTATTTTTTGTTTATTTGTTTTGTTTTGTTTCAGTTGATCTTAACTGGATCTGGACCCAGAGCATGAGTTTGCAACATGTTCAAGATGAAGTAAATGTCATTTGTAGAATCTTTAGTTACTGTTCACATATGAAAATAATTTGGAGCCTATTCTCCATAACAAATCAAATTGTCCATACCAGCTCCCTTCCTACTGGATAAGGTGGGCCAGAGGCTGAGCAGTAGAGAGGGCCTTTGACCTACTAATCAATAACAAACCACAGCTTTTTTTTTTTTTTTGCTTGTAGTGATTAAAACTTTAGAAAAAAAAATTGTCTTTCAGATTTCTCTTTTCTTTGTATGCTCCTTTCCAAGACAATGTCTCAATTTTACATGATTAGTTAGCAACAAGATTCATTCTGGTCTGTGTGCAGTTCTCTAGATCTTGTTCTGGTACAAAATGTGTTTTGATCCTGGAATTATGCGGTCTCTCTTGACCTCCAAGGGCTAGAATTCATGATTTTGTAGTCCAGTCCTTCTGTGGCATTATTTATATACACGGAAACCTTATAACATGACTCCATAGCACTGGACATCTGGCAATTCCCAGTCATATAGGCTTGGAGATGACGCCTTTGTAACAAGACTCCTGGATCTCCTTCCAGCTGCACACAGGATAAGCAATCCTGGAGGACAGCTGCAAGATGTGGAGTGGAAAGAAGAGCTGGGCTTGGGAAGGCCAGCAGTGGCCCTGGAAGACAGTCAGGAAAGCGGACACTTCCTAGTGTGGTTCTTGGGCTCTGTTAGAGAGCTCTAGTCTTTTCTACAGACGTTCCACTGGGTTGTTCATCCTCTGCACATGAGGGAGGGGCCATTCTGGGACACTACTTAGGCAGTTCTTTGCAACAGAAAATGAGATACAAAAACAGGACATTGACTTTGGAGAAAAAAGAAGACCCAAGATCCATTGATCCAGGGTGTAAGAAAGAGGAAAAATAGGGTCAGGCCAATTTAGTTCAGAGTTGGGTGTAGTGGTACATAATTAAAGATAACCTCAATATTTGTTCCTTGAGTGAGGGAGTAGTCAGTGGTGCCGTGAGTCAAAACAATGCATTTGGAGGACATTTAGCAAAGGCCAGTTTGGGCAATGAAGCATAAACCTTAATAAGATTGTTCCAGGAAAGCTTTCTGTGTCTAATGTGTTTTCATCTCACTTTTAACTGTCCAGTGAGAAGTGGTACCTCAGAAAGTCTGTAATTCAAAGCTCACACTACTGCATGCTTTGACTTTTGTGAAACTGTTCATAATATAAAAATGGATTTTAAAATTTGAGATACAATAAGTGAAGAAAGGTGTCACCAAAATAAAGGTATGTTGTATCTCATGACATATGTCCATAAGGAGATGGAAAGTCATAAAAATAATTGAATATGGCAATAATATATAAGTAAGTTTTATATATAAATAATGGTGTTTTCTATTCTATGTCTTCCAAACTTACAAAAGGATTAAATGTAATTAATATTGAACAAAAAATACTTTCTATAAAAATGAGCATATAGCAGTCATTTAAAATAGGAACAGTTTTATATTATGAATTCTTTGCAAAGAACATATTTAATTGTTTAGACTGAGCAGCAGCAGATGGTTAGATAACTTGTGTAACTACTTGTCAAGCAATTAGGAAATCAATCTTTTCTTGCTGGAAAGAAGTCTGTTCTCCATTCCTTAAGCTTCTATACATAACCACATATATTCACAGGCTTGAAGCATTTCAAGAAGTTAGCTGTCTTTCAATGTCTGCAGGAGTAAACATAGATATGTTACCATCTCTACCTTCTTGGTTAACAGTACACTTACACTGACAATTCTCAATAAAAGAGACCAGGGCCAGTGAGGTGGGTCTGTGTGCATACTGACGCCCCTGCAGATCCCTGCTAAGAGTTGCTAAGCCTAATATACACATTGAGGAGGCTGGATAAAACATCAGCTCAGAAGGTGGTGGAGCCAAGGTTGGAGTTCCCTCAAAGCTTATATATTTTACACTGCTTCATTTTTTTCATTATAAGAAAAGTGAAGAAATGAGAAAGAAAACCAAGCACTATAGAGTCATTGTGTCCATATGTGTATATGTAAATATTTTACTTTACATTTACTACTAATTAATTATATTTACTCAATAATGTATTTTAAATATAAAACCCCTTGCCCAAATAACATTGCCTCTGATTATTGATTTATTTAATTATCAGGATTGCTGGCAGTTTAGCTTTTAAAAAAATACGATATTTTTATTAATTCTTTGAGGATTTCATGATGTATTTTGATCATATTCACTCCCGTTCACTAACTCCTTCCAGAAACTGTCCTAGCCTTCTCACTTCCTTCCCATGACATCTTAGCTTACATCAAGCCTCCTTTTAAAACATGCATTTAGGTTTTACAAATGATGTAAGTTAAAATGAAAGGCTATCTACTAGGAGATGGAAACAATTAAAACATTAAAAAATTTTATAGATGAAAGAATGCTTTTAGTGTACTAGTTAAAAAGATGACAGAGACTTCTGAAGACAGCTCAGTTGCCATGAGCACCACCCCCCACCCACCCCCCATTGCAGAGATGTCTTACCTTCTTATTGAAGTTTGTCAATCACACACATGCAGAAGAGACTCTGGCGAGTCAAGGAAGTGATGGGTAAGGAGAATTCAGGAAATTCTAGCTGTATGCCTAGCATACATGCTATACACAATCAGGGTATTGGGGGCCTAACTTCTGGAGTAGGTTGAAATTGCCAATCTATCCTTAATCCCCTTCTAAGTCTGGCTAAGCCACTGAAGGAATATACTCCCCAACCACACCACAGATCACACCACAATTATCAGTTGCTTTGAGAAATGTTTGGTTTGGTTTCCACTCCCAGAAGGATGTATATGGAGAATATTAGACTTATAACATGATAATTGTTATAATAACAAAATGGTTCTCAGTTTCTTTAAAAAAATCTAATCAAGTTTGTGGTTCATATTTGTTTGTTCATTTTCAGTAAGCATTACTTTGAACACAACTAAGGGCCCAGTGGTACCCTGAAGGATGTGAGTGCTGTTCTTCAATATACTTAACAAAAAATAAAGGAAAAAAATCTTTGGGTTCATCTGAACTATCTCTAAGAGATTTCACATGATGTCAGAGCAGATTAGATATCTACAGGTAGCTGGGAAATTATTCTGGTTGGTTAATTTGAGAAGGAATTTTGAAATTTAAATTTAGAAGTTTATTTTCTGTAGGGCTGTCTTTGTGCCTGAGATGGGGCAGGTCATCCCACAAGGACACAGCTTCAGAAGGGAGGGTCTTTTGGTGACATATGTCATTTCTAACCCTTCATTTTCACCCAATTAAAAGAGTTTTTGAAAATGGTGTGATCCTTTATGCTTCAAAGAAGCTGAAAAGTCTTGAGGGGATTTGTGTCACTGGACTGTCTGGTCAAGAATACCACACTGGGGAACTGATCCCCTTTCCTTTGCCAAAATAGAAAAGGAACATGGGGCTTCCTCCTTTGATGTGTATGAGGGCCAGCTTCCCCTCTAGCAATTCTGAGGGCTCCAGTGTTCCTTACTAATGGACTTCACTGGTGTATCCAGTCCCTTTGTCTCAGGGTTTCTATTGCTGTGAGGAGACACACGACCACGGCAAGTCTTATAGAGAAAACATTTAATTGAGCTGGCTTACAGGCTCTGATGATGTTTGGTTCATTATCATCATGGTGGGAAGCATGTTGGCATACAGACACACATGGCATTTGTTGGAGGAGCCAAGAGGTCTACATCTGGATCAGCAGGCAGCAGGAATAGAGAGTGCCACTGGGCCTGACTTGAGTGTCTGAAACCTCAAAGCCCATCCCCAGCGATATACTTCCTCCAATAAAGCCACGCCTTCTCCAACAAGGCCACATCTTCTAATAGTGCCACTCCCTATGGGCCTTGGGGGCCATTTTCATTCAAACCCACCAAACCCCCTTTTGGCTGTTTTAAATTTCTTAGACCACTTGTGTGCTTGGAGAAAGTAATGCTGAAGAGGCAAAACTGCCAGTTATTTTCATAATTGTGTTTTCACAATTTTATAAAATTAATGTTATTAGAAGGGAAAGACCTGGGCAAACTTACATATTCTTTCTGTGGTGGTGGTGGCAGTGGTGTGTGCTGTGTTGATAACTTTACATGAGTTCAGATACATTCTTCCCTGTGTTCTGGGATTCATTAACCTGAACTTGGAGTCTTACATTCTCTCACCAAAATAGGATTAGTAGAAAATCCCAACATTTGTTAAAAAATAAATGTGCATAACATTTCTACAAAAGTGATTGTTTCTCTTGCCCTTGTGATAGTTGTGATTATTCCTTCTCGACCTTGGGTCAAGGCAAACACTCTGCTAAGGATAACACCTTCATGGTCTTATTTATCCCTACTACAAATTCTGTGATGGGTGTTTCTAGTTTTATAGATGTGGAAACCTGGACATCATGGTGTACACTCACACGATTACAAAATTTAGGACCTGCGTCCAGGTTCATTTCAAAACAAGGTCAAAGTTTTGACCTCATTTATCCTCCTCAGCTGAAAGCTGTAGTTAACTTTAGTGAGTACATCCGAAAACGTAGCCCTTCTGAACACTTTTGTAGCCCATCAGTTATAGTCATGCTGGAGGGAGTGGCCAAGTAGTCCTTTTCCCTAGCTTTACTGTTGACTGCTCTACGACTTCAGCTTTTCATTTCATGTAAGTTATTTTATGTTCTAAAACATGGAAGAGGCTTAATCAGAAGTGGTTTAAAAATTTTGCCATTACGCATTTTGAGGGTGATAATGGAACATGAGGAAATAAATACTGTCTTGGGCTGACATAGAAACTATTGCTGAGGCTACCAGGTTTGTCACTGTGTCCTTGACTGACCAGAATGACTGCCTTGAAAGAGTCACTTGTTCAAACTGCATGGTATTTCACTTTAGAGATGATTCATATCCTTAAAAAAGATCAAAGGTCCTTTTCCTCTTTTCCAAATCATTTTTTCCTTCTGTTTATATTCAATTTCAAATTTGGTAAAGATATACAAATGAGTGTAGTAAGCTTTTCCATGATAGACACTTAATTTGGCATCAGTGATAATATTATCCATGGCTGGCTTCAGAGCTGTGTGTTTACAGTTTAATGGTCCTGAAGGGGAAGAGAAACTTATATTATAGTTCACACTGTGGTGTTCATGCAACTTGATGCAGATGTGTGTGTGTGTGGGGGGGGCTATGCTGCTAAGACATTGATAGGTGAATTGTTTGGAGTTGTGTGTGTGTGTGTATGTGTGTGTGTGTGTGTGTGTGTATGCATACTATAGGCAAATAAGAGTTGCAAGCTGTTTAGTGCTTTATTGTCAGAAGTGTGTGGAGCTACAACACATATGCGCGTAGATTGCATGATCACATTGTGAGCAAATTACATGATCACGCAGCACGCATGGATTACATAGGACATAAGTCTCCTTACTTGGCTACTGAACTGCATAAGTGCGGTCATAGAGCTGGGAGAGTGGCCGGGAATTCCAACAGGGCCTACATGGACTCTGTCCTCTGAGCATCAGCTCATCTTCATATGCATCATCTTTTTTTTCTTAATGTTATGGAAAGTTTTCTTCTTTTAACCATTTTTTTATTCAAAATATTTTTTCATACAATATATTCTGATGATGGTTTCCCTTCCTCCACTCCCCCACTTCCTCCCAATCTCCCCTCTCATCGACTCCACATCTTTCTGTCTCTCCTTGGAAAATAAAAAGACATCTAAAGAATAATAATAAAATAAAGTGAAACAAAAACAAACAAATAGCAATAGGACAAAACAACCAAACAAGAAAAAGAGCCAAGGAAAACACACAAGAAATGCATATAGATGCAAATACATATGTTTGCACACAGAGGAGTATCTCATAAAAACACAAAAAATGGAAGCCATAATACATATACAAAGAACCTGTAAGGTTAAATAAAAATTTCCTGACTTAAATTATGAGTCAAGGAACCTTCAAAGATGCTATTGAGTTTGTTTTGTGTTGGCCATCGGCTGCTTGGCATGGGACCTACCCTGAAGAGTGGTTTGTTTCCCCAGTGAGACATCCTTGGGGAAAACCAATTTTTCATTTGCAAGTAGTTGTCAACTGGAGAGAGATTCTGGGTTAGAGATCACAGTGTGTGTCTACTTCTCCTTTCAGCTCTAGGACCCCATCTGGTGTACACTTGTACAGGTTCTGTGCATGCTGCCTCCGTCTCTGAGTTCATATGTGCACCAGCCCTGCTGTGTCTAGAAGGCCTTGATTCCTTGGTGTCCTCCATCCCCTCTGGCTCTTATACTCTTTCCACCTCCTCTTACATAGAGTTCCCTGAGACCTGAGGGGAGGGATTTGATGGAGACCTCGTTTTTAGGGGTGAGTGTTCAGGGTCTCTCACTCTGTATATTGTTTGGCTGTGAGTCTCTGTTTTTATTCCTATCTGCTGCAGGAGCAGGCTTCTCTGATGATGGCTGAGCAATTCCATGATATTAGGAATCATTTTATTGTTGTATTCTGTTAGTGGAACAGTAGAATTTGGTTTTATTGTAGGTCCCTGGGCTGTTTAATTGCAGGTTCTTGGCCACCCAAGCAGTGTCAGGTATGGGGTTCCATCTCATGGAGTGGGCCATAAATCAAATCAGATAGTGGTTGATTATTCCCACAAGATTTGTGCCACTATTGCACTAGCTTATCTTGTAGGCGGGTCACAGTTGTAGACTGGAGGGTTTGTAGCTGGTTTGGTGTTTACATTTTCGCCTTTGGTAGCATGCACAGTACCTTCCAGTAACACGAATACTTGTCCATAGGGGGTGAAGGCTCTAGGTAGGCATCAGCTCAACTTCTTCATGTTCAGTGAGTTGTGCAGGTATTGTCTTCAGCAATAGGGCCTTGCTGTCAGTTTGCACAGAACAACTTATAGTCTTGCTAACAGTCAGAGTTGTTCGGGGATTACTATGTATGGTGGTTTGAATGAAAATGTCCCCATAGGCCATTATGGAATGGCACTATTAGGAAGTGTGGGCTTGTTGGAGTAGGTGTGGCTTTGTTGGAGGACGTCTGTCACTTGGGGAGGACTTTGAGGTCTCAAATGCTCAAGCCAGACCAGTGTCACGCTCTGTTCTTGCTGCCTGCTGAACTCTCAGCTCCTTCTCCAGCACCATGTCTGCCTGTGAGCTGCCATGCTTCCTACCACGACAACAATGGACTAAATCTCTGAACTGTAAGCCAGCCCTATGAAATGTTTTTCTTTATAAGAGTTGCCATAGTCATGGTGTCTCCTCACAGCAACAGAAACTCTGGGACCACTTTGGCTAACAACTTAATTGGATATAACCCATTTCAAGTACTGGAAACTTCATTTGGTGACAGGAGATGTCCAGTTAGGTTTCTGTCTCCCTCATTGTTTGATGATTTCATTTAAATAGGTGTCATATATGTCTATATTTTAGGAAGTCTCTGCTGTATTAGGTTTCAATTACTACCCCTCAAGTGATCCTTAGTTTTAGCTGTCCCTCCATGTATTCCCTCTCTCGTCCCCATTTTCCTTCCTTCCCCTCTGTTTGATCTTCCTGTTCCAGTCTCTTCCTCTCCATTCGTAACTATTTATGCTATTTTCCCTTCTAGTCCCTCACCACTAGTCCTTAACTTTCTCCCTAACTCCTGTGGTTATAAGGATTGTAACCTGCTCATCAATGACTTAACAGCAAACCTCCCCATATAAATGAACACACACAATAGTTGTCTTTCTGGGTCTGAGTTTCCTCATTCAGGATGAGTTAAATTCATTACCTGCAAATTTCATTTTTTTAACATGGCTGAGTAATATTCTATTGTGTAAACAGACATGTTATCTTTTCCTTTATATCTCCATTTCCTCAGATGAGTAAGGCAAGGGCTGTAGATTTCAATATCTTGTGAAACATTTGAGTTCCTTTGGTTCTATGTTCACTAACAGGTAGACATGGAGAGAGATGTCTTATTGCTGGAGCTATACTGATAGCTGTCTTGTGTTTGTGTCATTAGGGTAGCCATTTCTTATTGAAGAGTTGCCCAGCACTTCTCTCTTTAGAGCCAGGAAAGAACACTAGGGAATGTTCTACTTATGATAGTTTATGATCAAGTACACTCTCTTTCTTGTCAAAATTCCAGGACGCGGGGAGTACTTGGCTGTCTATGTCTAGAGTGTACTCTTGCCAAGGCCATGCATATCCTCCAAGTAAAGACACCCATTCTTAATTGTTTCAACGTGTCTCTATATATTATATATTTTCATATCTGAAAGGATGTGTAAGCCACCAGTACTGACTATGAAGCTTGAACCCAGGAGTAAACAAAGTTGTCCAAGAAATATGAACTCAAGAGATGAGTTAAAGCATGCTCAGTTCCTACCTTAGACCCTGCAAAGAGGAAGATTGTACTGTTGTGAGCACCACTAGATACAGAAAGCTGTTTCCAGATTTCCTTGGTGGATTGTCTCTAAAAAATAATTGGTGCACGTGCAGAAGAAATGTGAATTATGCTAAAGTACAGACTGTGTGATGGGGCCCCTCCATCCCACAGTCTTTAATAATTCCTACATAGGCAGAGTCTGATTGTCTTTGCCTGGGACTCATACCTCTCAACATCTGTCCTAGCCTGCCTGTCTAGCCCTGATCTCCCACTAATCCTTTCTAGGCATCCTACACACCAACAAAAGTCTAATTTCTCTGGTCCTTGGTATTTCTCTCCCGTTATGTCCACAGGTCTGCATGTTTACCTGTCCAAATCCTAGACACTTTCCAGTGGTCTTTGTTTGACCCTTACAATTCAGAAAGAAAATGTTCCCTCCTCAGAAGTCCCATGTGATTTTATGTGTATCCATCTTACACCCTTAGTCTTTGTGGTTTGCGGGACAGGTACATACCCTTGACATTGCCACTAGGCTGTGAGCTCCTTGAGAACACAGCCTCTGTTTTCCCTCTGCACTGGCACTGCACTCCTCAATATGTTCAGTGAGTAGGAGTGGAATGGAGTGGAGGTCTGATCTCTGCAGGAAGTATGGGGTGTCAGGGCTCTGTTGCAGGTTAAAGGCTGATGGCAGAGGAAGAAGACAGGGCCCTAAGCAAGAGAGGCTTCAAAATGTGACTGTGGGGCGTGGAGGAATGGCTCAGCAGTTAGGAAGACATGTAGTTCTTAGAGAGGACTAGAGTTTGGGTCTCCGGACCTTAACGGGGTGGCTAAGAACCGCCTGCAGCTCCAGGTTTCAGAGGGATTTGACACTTCCGGCTTTCGAAGGCACCACAGTATACTCAGGTGCACATACATCCCCCTACACACATATAATTAAAAATAAACAGTTTTGAAAGTTCCCTTTGTCCAAGGATTTAACTGAGTGTGGGACCGCTCTCTATTACACTTTAAGATTTTTTCCAATCGAAAATTTTGTTTTATAATTGACCAAAGGGAACCAAGGTATATTCAGTGGTGAAACCAAAGTTATGAAAACCAGAGGGAAGATTGGTTAAGGAGCCACTACGCCGTTCATTTTTACATGCTCTTTAACCTTTCTTTGGGTCTTTCCTTGGTCATTTCTTGTATTCCGTAGTTCAGAAATTAGATTTTTCTATTTACAATGATGCTTTTAGAGTGTGGTTATAAACAGAACTGCAGTGTTTTCAGCTTTAATTCACAATGATTTAATGAATGAGATCATACGGTTCGGTGATCTAATTACATTTTCCTAATTAAGAAACAAAAACGGCAGTACACTGAGTGAGAGAGAATCACGTAGCTGTTCCATGAGGACTCTAGGCTAAACACCAGGCCTCTGACGTACATATTAAGTGTCCTGTCCCCTACCCATGTGGCACTTTAAAAAAAAATCTAATTACATATTCTGCTTCTGTGGCTGGTCTTTTCTCAAAAGGAGTGGGCACTCATCAAAAGCATTCTTTGTAAGTCCCGTTTATCACTCAAGAACTTCTGGCAGAGTCCATGCAGATGCAGACATGATTCACCCCGCAGTCCTATTTGTAGCTCATTTGAGGTATGGCTTTGGTACAAAAAGAGCAAGCATCTTTGCTTGTGCTTGGCACCCTTCCTCCAGTACACATCCACTGGGCATCTCCACACCACTGGCTTTGAAGATGAGATTCCACTCATCGCGAGCTGCGCCTTGGAAGTTTTGGTCCTACTGCTTTCCTTGCCCTCTGAGCAGCTTCAAGGCTCATGCTGTCATCGTCTCTCAGTCATACCCCGCAGAGGTGCTGTGGTAGCCATTGCCTTCTGGCCAGATAACAGGGCTCTGTCTGAGCCTTGCTCACTGGTGTTCTTTTTACCATCTGACTGAAACATGTCTTTGCAGATTAGGGCAGACTGCCTTAGATCTTTACAGGAGGCAGGCTGGTGGCGGTTGTGAGGAGGAGGAGGAGGAGACCTTTATCAGTGCTACACAGTGGTGGAATGGCCTCTGAGCTACAGTGCTTATCTGTGCACTGAGGAAGTGTGGTGAGAGGCTGGAGTAAATGACCTCTCCAGTTTCCTTCTGGCTCCCAGTGAGTCTGTCATAAGCCAGCCAGGGTCACAGGCGGGGGTTGTTTAAAATCTGTTTAATTGTAATGTGATGCAAATATGGAAAATAATACCAATTTACCATTCATTTAATAAAGACTACTCACCATCACCTGACATCCTTTCTAAACTCCAAATAGCTGTATTCATCTATTAGGGCCAAATTCTAATCATGTATTTTGTAGGTTATCTATCTATCTATCTATCTATCTATCTATCTATCTATCTATCTATCTATTTATTTTTGGTGGGTCTATGTTCTCACATACACTTGTGCACACACATGCAGAGGCTGAAGGTTGACATTGGGTCTCTCTTTCACTTACACACACCGCCTTATTTTATGAGGCAGAGTCTCTGGTTGAACGTGGAGCTCAGCAGTTGCTGGCTATCTCTACACACTACCCTCTAGTGTTAGGATTACAGACAGACATCATGGTGCCCAGCTTTTCATATGAGTGCTGGGAATCTTGGCTTCATGCTTGCCCAGTAGGTGCCTCTCCTATTGATCTATCTTTCCAGCCCCTTATACTAAATATTTCTACCAGCTTGGTCGCAAGCTACTGTTTATATTATTTCTGTAGATATCCTATGGTTTTTCTTTTCCTGTTTGCAAAGTGATGTAAATATGATCGTAAACAATATAAGAGATGGTACTTATGATATGAAACTTTTATAAAAGAGTAGAAAATTATGAACTTCTTTCTGAAATAATAAATGCTAATAAATGGAGATAAGAATCTAAGAAATGAATGTTCATTAGCATATAACTACTGATATCATCTCGCTGTGTGCCATTTCCTTCAGGCTATGTGTACATGTATGTTTAAATAGACTTCAAACCACATTATTCATGGTTTTCTGTAATTTTATTAGAACTTACAAAAATATACTTTTAGGTCATTAAATAAATGTAGTGTAATTAATATGTATATAATATAATTGACATCTATATAACACATTTCTACTATAGTTATTCATGCATTTTCTACATTCTCATAAATATTTTTGATATCCTTATCGCATTGAAATATGAACCATATCATTTCCTTAAAGCTGGCCCCCAGAAGTGGAATGGCTAGATTAATTAGTATGTCTAACTTATAGTATGTACTTACATATTGCAAAATTACCCTTTAGAGAGTTGGCCCATCAGATTTCCTGAATCACTGTCAACTTTCTAGATTACAGTTTAAACAAGGGAAATATTAAAATTGGATATATTTAAATTAATTAGTCGTAGTATGTATTTTACCAAGGATTCTACAAATGCACTTAAGACCCACTGTCTGTCTTATTGCACTATTGACATTCTCTGCTGTCCTGTAAGATTTATGTTAGGGCCAAACATTTGCATAAATCCCAAGCTCATTACTGTCTTTTGGATTGTTTAGAAGCCACATGCAGACATACAGTTAGCACATTTACCTAGAACTAATGGGAAATAAATTCTACATACTATAATACTAGAAAAAATTTTCTCTCTCTCCTTTGTAGTATGTTTTTTTCTGATTTCTTCCCCTTGTACGGTGCTTTTTTTTTTTCTGATTTCAAACTGTATATTACTAGAAAATCCATAAAGCATAGAAATAGATGGTAGTTAAAGCAATTCAATGATACTACTAAAATTTCTTATTTAGATAGTAAGAAACAAATACAATTATCCTATTTTTAATCTTTAGTCCAAGTTCCTGATGACTACCAACCAATGTCTGCTGATTGATGTTACATTTGTCTCTAGAGCTGAAAGTGGGCTCAACTCCCACAAAATAACTCACGGAGTAGTCAAAACTTAAATAGGTGTTTATTTCAAGTGACATATTAGGGGCTGGAGTGAAATGCCAGCCTACTATGACTTATGAGGGATTTTAGCATTAATGTAAATGTTCTGAGGGCCTCAGCATTTACAAAGTCAATGAATGTGTGAGCTGTGGCAGCTGGGGTCAGTGCTGTGGGCTCAACTTCCCTTTCCGGGGAAATTCGTCACTTTGGAGCGTTCGAGTGGTTACTGGGGAAATCTGGTCCACCAAATTTGATCGATCTCTTGGTAGATACTGGAAAAATATTTTAAAATCCAGAATTAGAGCCAGTATTTTTTTTTACTAAAACTTTCTCCAAGAAGTCATTTTTCTCCAAGAAGACTTCTTCCAAGAAGTCCTTAGGTTTACTTTCATTTCTGCTTTAAAATTGCTTACATATACTTTTTGCATTCTACGTGTAACATGATTATAATGTTCTGTTCTGGTCAATGTAGAGATGAACATTTTTGACTCTTAGCATGAATTTAGGGAGTGAGGCAGTACTTGAGCATGAAGATTGGAGCTGTAGCCAGAGCCTGGAATTTGAGGCAGGTTTGAGGTAATGGAAACTCCCACTTCAGCAGACAATGTGTTTTTATTAAATAGAGGTTTCTTTATGGATTGGTAGTTATGCGAAATTGTAATGTAAGAAAATGATTTCACATACACGAATAGTCAAAATTCCTTGACTTATAAGCTCATGTTTTTCTGATTCTTGACTGTAGCCCCATCCTCCTCCATGGGGAGGTTCTTCTCTAGGGTACTGTGAAGGGGATGAAAGGAGGTGCCCTTTTAGAGGGTACAGTTTGAGGTCTCCAAATTAGAGGGTACTCACGGGTCTCCCTGTGACATCAGTTAGGTTTCAAAAGCTTTGATTGGTCTCTGGTCCTAGCCTTTCTCCTATCGCCTTCTAACACACGTCCTGCTTGTGATGATCTTTATAGCAATGCTATTGTTTTGTGAATGTGTGGTACTGGGCATCAAGCTCAGGGCCTTGTGCATGACAGACAAACGCTTTGCAGCTGAGCCAAATCCCCAGGCGAATATGCAGAATTATCTTTTTGTTCTACGGCATCCTTAGCCTCTCTATAGCCACCAAGTAATGTCAGTCCGTGCACAAATGTATCTCCACTCCCCCCATCTTAACACAACAAACTTTTCTCATATCACTGCTGAATTCTCACACCTTCAAAACCATGTCTGTGTACCCTCAGTTTCTAACTCTCAAATTGGTGGTGTTAGTAAGCCAATTAGGCCTCATGTTGAAAGTGGCAAATTGATTTTATTAAGATACAAATCTTAACCACGTCTTAGAAGGGAAACCACATACATGGAAGCTGGTGCTATTTTTTAATTACATATCACTGTCTTCTGCATTATACAGGAGGTTGATTTGGATAATTATGCCAGAAAATAGAATTTTTTTGGATCTCTTGAAAATACTCACCTTAATGAGAAGTATTTTTTCGTGGTTTCAGTATACCACTATGCATGGCATAGTACCTGTATGAATGCATGCATTCACGCATGTCTCTCTGTATGTGTGTGACAAGTTGATCATTATGGAAGAACTCTTCTTTTCCTCCCCTCCCTTTCCGTTCCATTTTCTCTCTTCTTTGTATGTGCAACTTTAATGTAAATTCTAATTGTTCTTTAGATTAGATGTATTGGATTAAAAACATCCACATGTAGGAAATGAAAATGGTATTGCCAAAGAAGAAAATAATGTCATGTAGATTGACAAGTGGCTTTCCACTGAGCACAATAGGTGGTCATTGGAAATAATAAGCCTCTTCCCACATGGAACTGTGGCTTTGACCTTCATGAACAGCCCTGTCTAGGCTGGAAGAATTGCAAAGTGAACTGAGCAGCAGAACTTTTTCAAAGAAAAAAAATTGCCAGATATGATTATGCTCTGGAATTTGGCTAGCTTCTTAGAACCGTGAAATCTGCTGTGAGATTGTGTCTTCTAGAAGTAGCAGGGAAGCTGCACCCATGATACCTCAACAGTGTGGGGCTGCCTAAACAAGACCTGGGAAATGCCAATACCAATATCGACATGCTAACATGGAAGAGAGAGATTTTATAGGGCCCCATACCGGGCCACAGAACTAAGGACTGATGCTGAGAGAAGGACAGATCGTCTTGGCCAGGGATGATCCCCTTAGTTGATTAACCAATACCAAGTAGTCAGTCCTGAAATCACATGCATACAGGCAACAAGAGACAGACTCAGCAAGTTATATTTATATATTTATGTGTTTATATATGTATGTAACAATAATAATCAAAGAAAGAGGTCATCCATTTTAAACGAAAGGAAGAAAGTTATAGAAGGGATTGGAAGGAAGAAAGGGAGTAGGGAAGTGATATAATTATATTTAATTTAAAAATTAAAATATTAAAAAATAGATAGCTGGTTGAGTACGAATGACATCACTTAGAGTTTCAAATGAACCTAGTTTCCCACCTCTGGCATTTTTAAAGACTCAGCAACACTGACGGGAGAACAAAGGGCTGGGTGAGGTCACAAGTGTGTGTGCAATGCCTCGTACAAATGTGTCAGCAGCAGATGAAAATTAATGCTGAACTCCAAGAAATAACACAGAAGCATTGGCTATGGGAAAGAGAAAATTCTAGAGAAATTGAGGTGATAGAATGTAGGATTTGTCCCGGGCTGCTTTTATGCCACTGTTTATTTATTGTGGATGTATGAGAGAAATGAAGTATGTATGTCTAGGGCTGGGGAGATAACACAGCAATTAAGAACACTCTTTTTCAGAGGACTTGAGTTCCCTTCCCAGTACCAACATGGTGACTCACAACCATCTGTAACTATAGTCTAGAGGATCCGACACCTTCTTTTGATCTCCACTAACACCAGGCACATGCATGGTACACACATGTACATTCTGACAAAAACTTGTGAACATAAAATAATCAAAAAAAATATTCTGGAGGCCATGCAAAGATTCTTCACTCTGGTAGAAGAAGCATGGAGCTAGAGACGTCACTGCCGCTCATATTCCCCCCTCTTCCTCTTTCCCTTCTCCATTTCTTCCTTAAGTTTTATCATGAAGTATTTCTTGAGTGTCAGGAGTTTGAGAGGTAGACCAAACTCAAGTCTTGTGTACAGGGAGATGTGAAATGGGTGGTGGAGATGTCTATCAAAATAAGAGAAACCACAGTACATTTTATTGTGAGCTACTGTCCTACCAGAGTCCATCAGGGAAGACTTTATGCCATCAGTGGCATTGAGCTGGGTGTGAGAGGGTGGAAGAAAAGGCAGACAGGAACACTTTCCAAGAACATTAAGATGAATGCAGTTCTGAGGAGAGGCTCTCTGGCTTGCTTTTAGGGAGTCATGAATAAGCAAGGCAAAGGCTGCACATTGGAGCCAGAATATCCACAGACTTGGTGCCATATTCTGACACTCAGAGGCAACCACATACTGAGCCTTGGGCCCATGACCCTGCTAAGTTTTCCCTCCTTTTCAGAATTACTTAGGAAAGCATAATGTTTCTATCTCTCTTTTTCCTATACTGGCCAAAGCCTGTGCATTTTGTATGTTTTCACTCTTTCTCCGAAGGCTCCCTACCTACTCTTTGACATGTATCTGTTCATCGGCTGTATAAATGCTTTGAGAACCTCATTGCTGAACTGCTGGCCTAAGCAAAAATAATCAACCAGCCATGTAGGTAGAGTTTTTCTGTCTAGACCGCCAATAAGTTGTGTCCCACCAGCCTCTCCCCAAATAATCACACAGAGACTTATTATTGATTATAAATGTCAGTTGATAGCTTAGGCTTGTCTCCAGCCAGCCCTTACAACTTAAATTAATCCATTTCTGTTAATATATGTGCTGCCCTGAGGCTCATTTACCTCATACATGAACTTTCCCATGTTGTTTCTTCCGAGTCTGGCTTGCAACTCTACCCTTCTTCTTCCCAGCATTCTCTCTGCCTTGAAAATCCAGTCTAGCTATTGGCCATTCAACTTTTTTTTTGTTTTTTTTTGGTTTTTTTTTTGGTTTTTCGAGGCAGGGTTTCTCTGTGTAGTTTTGCGCCTTTCCTGGAACTCACTTGGTAGCCCAGGCTGGCCTCGAACTCACAGAGATCCGCCTGGCTCTGCCTCCCGAGTGCTGGGATTAAAGGCGTGCGCCACCACCACCCGGCGCCATTCAACTTTTTATTAAACCAATCCGAGTGATAAATCTTCACAGTATAAAGATTACTCCACAACACAACCAATCAACCAACTAACCAAACAATAACAACAACAAAAAATATGGCTTTCTCTCTTCCTCTGCTCTGTCTTCCTCCTCTGGGCAATAGTTGCTTTTCTTTTAAATGCTAAACAAATTATTCTCAAGGAAAACAAAATAAATTTAACAATATCAATAATGTCAAATGGTTTTGAAATCTGTTCAAGCAGAGGAATTACACTATCAGAATTTTACCCCCTAAATCTGTACTGATTTTTGTGGGTGCATTGATATGAGACCAAACAGAAGGCATTGTAGTAATCCAGGAAATGCTTTTAGTGTTACAGTCACAATGGCAGATAGGATACTTGGGGAACATTCTGAGTAGTCAATAACATTTTAACAGGTGTTAAAATGAGCCAGCTAATGCAGATGCTCCTTGACTTATGATTGCGATATGTTTCAATAAGCCCCTATTAACTCTGAAACTGTGTGTACAAATACATGTTTAATATACCCGGCATACTGGACCCCACAGCTTGGCAACATAGTGCATTCTACAGTGTTTGTTGTCTATGATTTGGAGTTTATTCAATGCCTTCTCTTAGAGTCATGAGAGAATATAAAATCAACCAATCAACCAATCAATCTCTCCCTGTGTGTCTGTCTCTGTTTCTCTGTCTGTCTGTCTGTCTGTCTGTCTGTCTGTCTCTCTCTCTCTCTCTGTGTGTGTGTGTGTGTGTGTGTGTGTGTGTGTGTATGAAAGATCAGAATTCAGAATTAGAAGTATGGCTTCTACTAAATGCATATGGCTTTTGTGCTGTTATAAAGTAGAAAATTACAAACCAAAACATTGAAAATTGGGGTGATTGCAAATTTGGGTAAAAGCAAATTTTTAGTTAAGATGAATATGGGGATTTGAATGAGAATGACCACCCCCTTAGACAGATATATTTGAATACTGAGTCCCCACTTGGTGGAACAGTTTGGGGATGATTAGAGTAAGTATGACCTTGTTAGAGAAGGTGTGTCACTGAGGATAGGCTTTGAGGTTTCAAAAAACATTCCCAGTGTTCCCTGTCTGCCTCCTGCTTGTGGATCAAGATGTGAGCTCTCAGCTGTTCCTGCTGCCATGCCTTTGCTCAGCCATCATGGACTCTGACCCTCTGAAACTAGAAGCCCAATTAAATCCTTTCTTTTATAAGTTGGACATAGCACTTTATCACAACAGGAAAGTAACTAATGCAATGCAGTACTGCCGATTTACCTTCATTACAATGTTCTTTAAACTACTAGCTGCCCAACCAGAATTTCTGTTCCCTCAGACAATGGCTCTGTTGCTGGCGCTAAAGGTAGTTCTAATTAAATCTCTATTTTCCTAATAAAACTTGAAATTCAAAGGCTAGGGTGAAAACCTGTGAGCTCAGAGAGTTACAGTAGCAGCTGGCTAACTTTCTCTCTTTGCTGGTGTCCCCAGAAGCACTTCCCCAACTAAAAAATCCCACTCTAAGCTCTTCCCTGCTGCTTCCTGTCAACCACTTGCTAACCTGGCCTCTCTGACCCCAGGTTAATTTTATTTAATTAACACAAATGCAGCACATCTTTACATAGTCAACAAACGCAGCATGAACAAATGTAACGTATCTTTGCCCAGTTGAAATAATATTCTACAACACAATACTGTGGAAGTCAGTGAAGGAACTACATCGGGGTCTTCCCAGTGGCTTAAGACAACTATTGTTTACTCGTCCTTTAAAGACTAAGAACTGGTGAGACCAGTTGGGAACATCATTCATCTGCTATCTTCAACATGGCTCCCAAGGTGCTCTGTCATTGACACTGGTCTAGCAATGATAGCTAAGGGGAAATTCCTTGTGACCCTTTGGAGGCCGTGAAGGCTTTGAAAGGACATGTTGTGTTTTGTGATACACTCTTGTGGTCACAGTTCATATAAAGGGATGGAGAATCTTCTCCTACTTTTGTGTCAGGATGACAAGGAAGCAGATCCAGTGTCTCTGACACAGCCTGAAGCTTGAGGGGACTCGGTTCCTCATGAAGGTAATTCTCCTTTAGAGGGCTCGAACTTCATTCATCGAAGTGCAAGGGGCTTTTAGGCAGGGGGCCATCTAATCAGGGAAGCACAGGAACCAAGAGCAAAAAAAAAAATCCTTCAATCACAGGTCGAGGAAGTGTGGGGAAAGGAGGTTTGAACTCGAGACAGAATTAGATGAAGGGCCCCCGCAATGACTTGCTGAGCCAAACGGACTTCATTCTGTACCTGAAGATGAGATGGCGCAGAACAAGAAAGCTTGTCATATGTTCTCTGATTGGTGCCTTTCCTCTTCCATCCTCCCCTAGTAGCACTCTTAAAGTACCGTGGTAAGGTCTGCAAAGCTATGCAGAATGGTTCAGATTTTACCCCTTTCAGTGAAAACACCTTTGCTTTTTTATGAATTTATTTAGATAAGAAACCTGGGAAGGATCTGTTTCTGGAACTTTGAAGTGCACCTGGGAGGCTACCCCGTCTTAGTAAAAAGAAGGTTCTGTAGTACCAATGTAAAGACTCAAAACCTGAGGTGTATATGAGATGTTTATTGCCTGTCTATTGTTACAAAGTATGGCTTTGCTACAATCTGCCAAGTCCACCCTTATCAATATTCATGCCCTGATGGTGTTTGAGTTGCAGCTGTCCGCTTGGCCCCTCCTGGAAAGCCTTATCTGCTGACACATTTGGCACAAGGAACCAGAACACAATTACCTAGGTGTAGCCTAGAATTTTGTTATTAAGACTGTATAGTCTCAGATTATTTTGTTTTGATTTTCATCTCAGGTCAATCTAATTTAACCTGGTGATTATGTGGCTAACTTTAAACACTCTCATATCATGATAGAATTCCTTGAATTCTTTTCTTGCTGAAAATAAGAAATTAGATGTTCCCTTTAGGTTTTTCCTTCTCCCCTTCTAGTCCTTATCCTGCGGATCCTGGGAATAGAGACAACTTCAGATCCAACATCAGGTCAAAGGGTCTCTAATGTCCTTTCAGGCTTTGCTCCAAGAGTAAAATTAGTTCTAATACCAACAATGCCTAGACTGGGTGGAGGGGACATGGGCACATGTATGCGTCATAGAACATCAGAGTTCGAGAGCTTTCGGAACACTGTTGAATCACATGGGAAGCACATGCTCATTAGTGAACTTAACGTTCAAACAGAACCTTACAATCTTACAAAAACATAAAACAGGAGCCTGGAAGCAACTGCAGAAATGACTTTTAAAAACAACTTTAGGAGCAAGAAGTGTCTGCTGTGGTTGTCTTTTTCAATGAGGACCATTAATCCTGTCCCGAATGCAGCGGCCAAATGCTTTAACCAGATGCGGGTTAGCAAACTTCCCTGAGCTTTCACTGCTGCCTTTGGCATCCTGGGAAGGGGAGTGCTCTGCCCAGACCTGGAAATGATTAATTCTGTCTCTTCATGTCAGACTGCCTGTTTACGTTCTAGCCATCTACAGTCCATTACAGCCCATGCTCTCTGTAAACCATGTAGCTCATGCTATCTGCAAACTATCTACCATAGACAAACCAGAGATGGCCTGAGCTTTACTAGTGGCTACATTCTACCATGAGCATATTTTGGATAGATTATGAATCTGTTTGTAAAGGCAGAATGCTTAACTTGATAGACAAGGAAAGAGGACTCAATGGGTAGGAGTGTGTACTGCTCTTTCAGAGGACACCGATTTGAGTCCCAGCATGTCCCATGTCAGGATGTTTTCAACTGCCTGTAATTCCATCTCCAGGGGACCTAACACCCTTTTCTGGCCTCTACAGGACAACTAAACTCACACATACATGCAAATGAACACACACACACACACACACACACACACACACGCACACACGTATTTATAATTAAAACTAAAATAAACAGTAAAACCAAAAGATCTCAGCAGTGGGTTGGAGGAGGATATGGTTCAAGTCCAAATGCTCTATCGCAACAAAAGCATGGCTTGACATAAAAATATTTACTGATTTATTATTTTTTTTGTGTATGGGTGTTCTGCCTGCATGTATGTTTGTGCTGTGTGCATGCAGTAGCTACAGAGGATAGCAAAAGTTGCTGGATCCTCTGGAGTTACTGATGGTTCTGAGACACTGTGTGGGTGCTAGAAACCAAACCCAGGTTCTCTGCAAGAGCAACAAGTGTTCTTAACCACTGATCATGTCTCTGGCCCAACTTCACCCCTTAAAGTGAGTAAAACTCTTCACAATAAATGGAGCTAAACAAACACATAATTGTCCATCAGGACTTGCACAAGGCTTTTTTTTTTTTTTTTTTTTTACACTACTCCTGTCTACCCTCTTCCCATGAGTGTGACCCATTATGACAGGATCTCACTCTCTTAAGTGCTTGGTGATGGTTGAAATGAGATCTGCGAATATGATGAGTTATGTTCATGGAGGAAAAACCCCCACATAGAGGCAACATAGTATTACCAGCCCTGATTATAAATGGTAAAAAAGACAAAGAGATCAAGTTACTGCTCAAGGTCACATAGTGCATATGATACAAAGCTGAGGTTCCATCATAGGACATCAGACTTGGCTTTGAGAGCAGAGGCATCTGCATGTGGTCAGGAAGATTCTGAATTTCAAGACCAGTTAGTCATGGCTACACAAAGAGATCCTGTTTCTTATAAGAGGACAATGCAGTGCTAACACCTAAAATAGTATGTTATTAATAATCAACAAGTACTCACTAGACACCTTCTAAGCCATGGCTTACATGCATGGAAACTCTCCATTCAGTGTGCAGTATGAGGATGCAGAGGCCACAACTTGCCTTTGCCACTAGAGCTGAATCATGAGAGTGTACAATTACCATTCATTAACCTTGAATTTGTTAAATGGCAATCTTGTATGCAAGGCATTTTGAAACCAGAGAGTTGAATAAATGACATTTGCATCATGGGCTTAACCCTCTGGGCAAAGAATCAGAACACGTGGAAGACAGACATAAGGAGCTGTTGGACTCAGAGGGGAAGATGAAGGCTAGAGGAAATAGGAAGGATTTGAGAGCAGTGATAATATTTCAATCTAATTTTGTCAGGCACCACATGAATACAGGTGGCATACATTGGCTATAATGAAGGATAAAGGATTATGGCCACTGAGGTTAATTTTTTGAAGAAAGAGTACAATTCTATTTGTTGCGTGTACACTGAGATGGAAATAGAAAATGAGCATATCATGGAGGTCCTTGGGGAGAACGAAAATGCAGCTATCATTTACTGAGTCCCTGATACATGCCAAGCACATCATGGAATTTTCACAACCATGAATAGCTGTGTTTCCCATTCTACTGAGGAGAAAGGAAGCCCACCTGAACAGAGAGACTTTCTCAGGGTCAATTATTAACATATGAGGGCAAATCCAGGCATGTTTGGGCCCCAGCATATATTCTTCCCAGTCCTTTGTAATCTCCTTCTTCTGGAGGCAAGAAGGAGCCATTAACTATTTTGGAGGAAGAGTATGCATGGTAACCAACACCTAGTTGCCTAGTAGTTGAAGCAGGCGAGACCACCAGGACCAACAGGATGTCCTAACCAGGGAATTCATTGCAAGTGGAATAGAGAGCAAAACATGGTCAGCAGAACAATGAAGAAATAAACCCACTGAACTGCGTGCCAGTCCCTGGAATTAAATGCTTCGGGTTTAGCATTGTTCAGATTTTGTGGAAGTACAGTAGAAGGAGTTTGTAAACACAAGCCGAGGGATCTATGTCTATGTCTGAACATGTATTTGGATCCATACCCCTAGCATACTGCTGCTGCTCTGTATAATTCTTGACCTTTCTTTCGGCACCGTCCCTACTTCCACCTTTCTACGAGGGCTTCATGGTAAGAACACACAACATGGTTGTACCAGATGAAATTTACCCAGACGATCAGGCTGCGTCTTTCACTGGACTGTGTGCCCATCTCAATGGCTGTTCTCTCACAGTTCAGATTAGTTCACAGGGAACTGCGGAGAAATTGCCTGGAGAAAATAAACTGGAGGTGAGAGTCTCAGGACGTTGTGGAAGAAATAAAAAGAGGAGATGGGGAGAGAAGGCATTTTAAGTTTGCGTTTAAGTGCAGTTCAGGTTTACTTTGTGTGCGTGTCTTGTTTTTAGGAACAGCAGCCTTGGGATACTTAAGAGCATTTCTCTAAGTTTGAGAACAGGCTGCTAGTGTTCTGCAAGGGAGGTCGGAGTAAAATACATAATTCGGTCATCTTGCCTTCCCCACTCCTTGCTGTTGTACAGCTGTAGTATGGCAGTGGCTAGATTGTGTTTTACGCCCCTTTTCTCTCCTCTGTCTAAAGTTTTTATGAGCATGCTTACCCATTGATGGAACGGTGGAACAAAAATAGCACCACATTGTAGTGCGATATGAAATCTTTTCTTTGTCTCTAGGGAATACTGCTCATCTAAGGAAGTAGAAAACAGAGCCCCAAATTAGGTCACTCTGACTGACTAAGCATATAGTGCACTAGCCAACGAGCTATGACTTGACTGAACAGTGACAGCCATAAAAGCATTGGAAGCTAGAGCGACTGAGAGAGAGAGAGATATGTCTCTGTCTCATTGATGATCTCAAATAGCCAGGAATGATCCCTCGATTCAGATTTGGCTTTCATGGGTTCTCTAATTCCCACACAATTAGTATGTGGACTTGAACTGTTCCACGTTCCCGTCTAACTTTCAGAAACTTGGCAGCTTGGGCCGCTGAAGGAGTTGCAAGTTTCATGCCTTACAAATCTTAAGCCTCCTTTTCAAATAGAGGCCTTGGTTACCTGATCCTTCAATAACAATGGAAGATGCTGTGTGTCTGCAGCCGTGATTCTCTTCATCTCCAGGAAGTATAAGAACCTCAAAGCTATGTGTTTCAAGAAGTGTGGTGGTTACAAAGTTAGCTTCTGTACAATTTCCAGATCTTAATTATGAAACCCAGGTATTTCTCAGGCATTAAATTAGTCTTAAGTAAAAATGATCAAGATTTTGTAATATAAGTAACTTAGTTAAAGCCACAGTTTTGGAAGAAAATTCTTAATTTTGTGCACAGTCTTAATATCTCATCAGTTTAAAATTCCTTTGAGTTTCTTCCTCATTATTCTCTTCTACCTGGAAGACTTTCTTACTTTCCCCCATGAATGAATCACACCTCTTAAGGTTTCCCAAATATAACTGACATAGCATCGGGATGGTACCCTGGGTCTTGCCAAACCTCAGATTACAAGTAGGAGAATCCTTACAGTTTCATAGTGTAGAAACAAAAAGTCAAGTGGATGCCAGCATGCCTAGGGTCCTTGCAGGGTACCACAGAACTGTCTAGAATTCCTTTGTGTTCATCCAGTAGCTGGCATTTAGTTCTTTCCCATCAGAATGAGGCTCCCAGAGTGAGAAAGCTGACCTCAGTGAAAAGTGGTTACGTGCCATTGGAAGGCTGGGCAGTAGGCAGAGTGGAGGAAGCTGATAGTAGAGGAGCTGGAGAGCAGCAAAGGATGTAATGACATAGAGAAGAGCGTCACTTTCTCCAGTTCTGGCGGGTCACTGCTTTCTCAGCTCTTTGATCTCTGTTTCCTTCACTGTAACACTGCTAATGACCATTCAGTTTCCTACCCTTTTTTTTTGTTGTTGTTGTTAGAGAGCAGTGACCTATTTTGATTCTACCTAATGTAGCCCAAGACAGCTTCCTGAAATACATTTACCAAATACATACTGAGCACCTACTCTCTAACAGTGTGGATTTCGCAGAGACCTGTGAGGTTCAAGGAACTCATAATCAATGAAGATGGCAGATTAAAGACAGCGATGCCAATGTGGCACAGGTTAGACTAAGAAATGTGTTTCAAGTACTACAGAAACAGGGTATGAAGCCAAGGCAACTTGGCCATTTGCCACAAAGTAGCTGTTACCTGTCAGGCCTGACCTCTTCCCAGAGGCTCAATCTTTGTCTACAGTAAGTTCTAGGTAGCAGAAAAGGACCCAGAAAAGTGGGTATGAAAGCAGAACTTCCACACTGCAGTCCATTGTTGTGAGCCAATGGTTCCCCATCCATTAAGTTGGAGGACGGCAGAGGAGGAAGGAAGCCACAGAGTATCACTGTAAAGACTCTTTGGCAAGAGTCAGTTGTTTTCTCCCTGAACTAAATCTGGCCTTTGTTTAGAGAATTTCCTTTGGTTTTGTGACTTCGCTGGTCCTTTCCCAGCATCCTTTTATTATCAGAGCGAGAACACCATGACCCTTTGCACAGGGTTAAAATAACAGCAGTAGCCCAAGGGAAGGCTGGATTCTGCTGACTGTTTATATACGCCCTATAACTTACTGTCTGCATCAGCAAAGCTGGGGGCCCTGTTCCCCTCAGCTTCCAGCACGCTGTTGAACCTGTCAAGGCAATTAGGCCTCTTTCGCTCCTTTAAGTTGACATAAACATTTCACCCTTTCCACTCCCCTCTGCTCCACTCACTCCCACTCCGCTGTCCAGTTGGTGTTAGCATTCCTAGGACTCCATACTCCCCATTCCATCTCAGAACTTTGACCTTTGTTTTCAACTTCAAGAGTTTGGCTCATTTCCATCGTGCTGACTTTTTCCTTCTTTGGTGGCCACTGAGGTCATCAGACCCCATTGTCTTCACTGGGAGGTTAGAGGCATGGCCATGAAGAAGGGTGATGAGTGCCGTTGACCTGCGCATGGGAGGGTGGAGCTTACCACCACTTCCTTGGAGAAAGACTTCTTCAACAAGCCGATAAACCAGCAGGGAGTAAAATCTTCAAGACATTTTGTTGGCCCCTTGAGGGTCCATGTGGAACAATATGTGCTCTCCATAATTAGATCAAATGTGAATGCATGGGGCATTCTGGGAAATGTCGTACTTTCACTTTTACATTTTTTTTTTTTTTTGCATGTGTGGAGTAGGAAAGATGAAGACCTTCTGCCTCATTGTGATATGCCTCAGCTGCTTCTCTCCTCTCTAATACCATCTTCTGTGGATAGACTCAAAATTGTTTTCTTATGGCTCTTCCAGTTTGAATAGAAACTTAAGTTCCTGTTGGAAGTGTCTGAGGAAGAGAGAGGAAGATGAGAGAGGAGTTTCTGGGGGTGACCCTTGCCCCACCTTTCTCTCCTGTTTGGGAAGTAGGTCTCTAACTCCTCTAACTACTTTCCTGTTCCTTTCCTATCTTTCTTTTTGCGCCTTCATTTCCGGGGAAGAATGCTTCCGGCTGTCAATCTTTTCCTTTCCTCTGAACTGTCCGTGAATTTAAAACTATCAAAGAGGAAGACCTTCCACTCCTCATTCATTCCCTTACCCTAAGTCTGCAAGAGCATGCTGGGAGCAAGAGTACAGCACGTGCCATTCCAGTATCCCATACGCAGGTATGGGGATGGTAGAGGACCAATGCATGCTTGCATCCCATGAAGGAGACAGGAGGGATCTGTTCCTGGGAAGGTGAAAGGAAAGTATCCCTCAGCAGCAGGGAGGCAGGGCGAGCGGGCTGAGATGGAGAGAAGCAGATCATCCAAGGTCTGATGAGGGCCCAGAACCAGTTGATTCAGATGTTGCTGGGACTCAAACTCGAGTGACTTTACTCGTAACAGAAAACCTGTCCTTCTTCAACTTTTATTTGCTTACAAATCACCCCCAGTAGCTCTAGGGTGGAGTTTTCGAATAGGATTGATAACCAGTTCCTAACGGATGTCTTTGCTTCCTCTCCTGGGATCGTATTTTAAACAGGAGGACTTGACATCACTCATCACTTGTCAAAGGAAAGCAGAAAGCTGAAGTTAATACTTACAAATTTTTCAAAATTAATTTATAGGCACTCCAGACACCCGCTTTAAATCCAATCTTTCTTCTCAAGTTCCCCTTCTCTTTCCATGTCTGCAGGGCTGGCGGCAGCTCCTGGGTCCTCGCTGCTAGAAATGAACCTCAGTTACCCTGGGATGAGGTCACATTTTCCAAAAGCCTGTTTGTAGTCTGTGGTGAAGGGGAGGGTCTGTTTGAACAGTTGAGGCCGGGGAAGCATGTCCTTCCTAAGATAGAGGAGAGTCTGGGCCAAGCCGGATTTGAGGACATTCCCCAGGCAGAGGAAATGGGGAGGCCCCAGCAGCTGAGTGTGCTTTTGTAATCCAGATTCTGCTGGCAGGTCCAGGATATCCCAGGAAACTGCTGCCTGGAAATGTCTCAGTTATTTCTATCAGTACTAGATGCAGTTAAAACTCTTGGAGAAAGATAATTAACCTGACTATCATCCATGACTTCTCAAGCTCGTGGCCCTGATGGACAAGGTTTTCCAGAGAGGCTTTCAGTATTAAATATTCTGAAGTATATAAAAATATTAAAGTCTTCCCCAAATTCATCTTTAAAAGATTGAGTTTAAAAGTCCATCTTCTGCCGGGCGGTGGTGGCGCCCGCCTTTAATCCCAGCACTTGGGAGGCAGAGCCAGGTGGATCTCTGTGAGTTCGAGGCCAGCCTGGGCTACCAAGTGAGTTCCAGGAAAGGCGCAAAGCTACACAGAGAAACCCTGTCTTGGAAAAAAAAAAAAAGTCCATCTTCTTCCACAGGGTGCTCATTCCGCACTATGGCCCTTCTGTGGAACACTGGAGAATGTAGTGCTGAGCCCAAGTGAGGGGGCAGCTGCTCTCACGGCCCACTGACCATGTTAGGGAAAGAGCCCTTCAGGCTACTCCTGCCACTGAGGCAAAAGTCACAGGTGGGTTTACTTCAACAGCCTTCATCCGTTTTCTTACCTCTCTACAAGGCCAAGGTTGGGGATCCATAGCTTCCACTAAGGAGATTCTTCCTGGCTTCCAAAAGATCTCTTCCTCTCTGAGACAGAGGCACTGGGCAGTGTAAAAGGACTCTCTGGCATGTCTTCTTGGAAGAATATTAATCTTGTGAGAGCCCTCCATTCATGACCTCGATTTGAGCAAACTTATTTTCCCAGAGGCCTTCTCTCTCAATACAGCGATGTTGGAGAAGGGACTCAACATATCAATTGAGGGGACAGACACTCAGCCCCTGAATAAGGTACACATACAAGTAAAACCCAATTATGGAGTGTGAAAAAGATGAGTGCTCTTTGTAGAGCTGAAGTCCCTGGAATTGTTCTTAAATACTCCCACTATGCATTAAAAATAGAAATAAGAAGAGGCAACACATTTTAGAAGTACATTGTGCTGTATAGTTCTTAGGACCCTATCTTGTTCATACATATTCCCAACGCCCACATGGTAACCTCTGACTTTCTTGGAAGGGGTATTATCATTTTCAGAAGCTCACCTTGAGCTGTTCATTGGAGATGTAGTCATTAAAAACCTCATATGTCAAGTACTGGGCCTGCTAATACTCAGTAAAACCAGAGGAACGGAGAAGAGTGCTGTGCATTTGGCAGATCATTTCCCAGCACTCCATTTTCATTTTGCTCATCATCTAAATGCTCTTATACGGAATTGAAATGTTTTGTGATTGTGGCTGTGATTGCCACAAAAGAATGTAGAAATGTGGATTGCTGTTTTCATACTGCGTGTCCTAAAGTAAATACAATATGATCCACAGTTTAAGACTCTGGCAGAAGAAAATCAGCTGGGAAAATTTTAGAGGTTTGCAAACCCAAACAAACATGAATGAATAAAGAGACTATTGATCATAGGCCTGTTTAAGGCATTGTTATTTGAAACCCTGAGATGCGTTATTAAAGTTCATTTATGAACACAGAGGTCAGGGCTGAATACCACTGGGTCTAGTGGAGAAGATGAATGAGTTTCCTGGTGGATTGCTTCTCTCCCTAAAGAATAAATTAAGTGTGCACCCACTTCAAGTACGAAGGGGTGAGTAAAGACGTAGGCAGACCTAATAGCACAGAAGTACACTTTCCTCTTATTATGGAATCATTTTTACAGAAATTGTGTTTACATTGATACTGATATTTTAAGAAACACATAGGGGGAAAAGCCAGAGCTTTTCAAAATGGAGAAGAGGATGGCAAGGAGACTTAGAGCAGTGTGAATAAGGGATGCTTTTAAACTTAGTTCTCATAGTTTCTGTCCACAGTACTGGGTAGACTAGGAATGCTGGGCTAGTGTATGAGCATCTCTGGATGTATGAGGCCAGACAGGTGGATTACACATGGATTTATAAAAGTTAGATTCAGAATGCTAGAAGTCACAATTGAGAAAACTTTAAATCAGGACTCTCATGAGTAACTTGCTGCCTTGAGTAGCAGAGAAGATGGGATTGGCCTCTTCAAGGTCCTGTCAATGCTTGCTGGTAGAGGATAGGTATTTAAATGATAAGTGGGATTTCAGATCCAAGAAGTTGGACCATAGCCAAAAAATACCAACCCCAGACAGAAATAGTAAGACACCCTCCATTCCAAAGCTAAGGCAAGGCTGGACGTTCCTGTGAGGTGGGCTGTCAGGTCAGTCTGCCAGGGAAGATGGCTTCATCAGATCCCCTGTGATGGAGCATCCTACCTATGGGCTAGTCAGGTACCTGCTCCTAAGACTATGACCATTATAACTATGTAAGCCAAATTCTTTTATTGCTTAAATTGCTTTACTGGGAACAAATTAGGCATGAAGTTATTAAACTATAGTGGTGGCGGAGGTGTGAAGTTCTCATTAGGCAACACTCAACCTTTCCATTCATCAGTAACTATGGAGTGCTTTACAGTACCACAGCTACAGATATGAGAATAGCACCCACGTACAGCCCCCCCCTACATATGTCAGTTGATCTCCAGTTATTGTAACAAGGAATGCTTGTTTCAGCAAATGGTTCTGAGAACATTGGATGGGCAAATGCAAAGGAAAGCAATGAAATCACATCACATAAAAACTCACATGTGTTTAGACTTTTGTATAAGAGCTAAAGTTAGAGACCTGTTCTAAGAAAACAGGACAATCTAAACACTTTGTTCAGTTTTTTTCTTAAGTAGGACATGAAATGTCAGCAATTTGCTACCTGTTAAAAATGAAAAATGGTTGCTCTTCAAAAGATGTATATAAAAATGAGCAGATAGTCACAGACTGGGAGGATATCCTTGGAAAATGTAAACGTGCAGAAGAACATATATCCAGAACCCAAAAGAACCTCTTACAGTACAGTAATAATAAGAACACACAGATTAAAACATTTGAGTAGATATTTCAGCAAAGATGATCCACAGTTGGCAAATAAGTCCATGAGAAAAGATTCAGTGTCATTACATAAATGAGAGTTCTTGTGTTTTAGCAGCTTTGTTAGGAATAGTTTAAAACTTGAAACACCTATCAACAGGCATATAGCACAGCAAACTGTGCTACTGCTAGCCAGTGGAGTACTATTCGGCAATAAAAAAGAATAAACTGTCAATATGTAATCAAGTAACATGATTGGATCTCAAACAGTTCTTTTGGTGAACAAAAGAGGTAAGACAGATAAAAAGTACATGCTGCGTGATTCCTTGAATGTGAATTTTTAGTGTTTGAAACAGAAGCAGATCAATGGTTGCCTCTAAAGTGGGAGAGATTAATGAGAAAATGACTAAGAGGAACGTGTAGCAATGATGAATATCTCATCATCTTGATTGTGGTGTGTTTTCATTTGTGAACACATGCATCAGAACTCCCCTACATTCTGTTTTTAACAGGTACAGTTCATTGGTCATCACTTAATTAGCAAACAATAAAGATACTTGAATGAGCATTCCTGTGTCTTAGCACCTATGTACCTGCATGCAGGTATGTTCACGTCTACAGGGGCATATATTCTTAGATAATCCAGTGAGTTTTTAATCCTCAGTTTACATTTACACAGGTTAGAAACACAATCTCATCACTTTGAGGAGAACAAGATTTTGAGCAGAGAGGGCCTCAACACTCAATAGCATGGTTATATTGTTGTAGTAATTTCCTTAAGCTTGGTTTATTTATTTATCTTGTTTCTCCATTATGCTTCTATTTTTCAATCTGTCTGTTACCAGTGTTGAAACTGTGCCCCGTCAAGAACCATCTCCCAGCCCCATGTTCTTTTATTGTCTTTCCAAGGTCTAGTGCCGCTGGAATTGACTAGGACAGAGGGTGAAGCAGAGCTCTGAAATGTTCCTCCCCCTCTTGAGGAAGGTCCTCCCCTTAGAATCTGCTGTCCTCGCCCCCACAGCTGAAGTCCTCCATGAGCACTTAGGCTTTTTCTGCCAGATCAGCTCAGCTGCAAGAATTCACTGTGGGCTGAAATCTGGCAGATCAGGACTGAGGGAGGAAAAGTGATTCGAAAGTAATATTTGTTCTCAAAATGACAAAAAAGTTTTGCAGGTTTCTGTTGTTTTCCGTGCTCCGATGAAATTGTTGGGGATTTTGAAAATTCATTGAGACATTTCATTTTGCCAAATGGCAGGTACTTTTGCTTCTTTCAAAAAATTTTAAAGGAAATAAAGTAAGCTACAATTTTAAAGGCTATTTCTTCTTCAAATAAGCTCCTACCAGAACAGCCACTAAATGTGCAGGAATCACATGTATTTACTTTCTAACAGGAGTTCCTTGTGCCGCAGAGTTGAACAAATGACCTCACCTTTTCCATGTTAAATCACACCAGTTGGGCAGAGGTTCAAAATGACATTGGGTCATCTCCATGACAAAAATGGCTAAGTCATTTTTTTCCCTCTCACACATTTTATAGAAGGGAAATAAAAACTAAAACAAGTCCTGCTCAGTTATGGCTTCTCTTGAGCATGGCCATGGTGACTTTTCCCTCCATGACCTCCAGACACTCCTGTGATGTAATGTAACTTGCCTGCCATGGACGGTCTGTTCTCTTCAGATCCTAGCCTGTTCCTACTCCATTGCCATTTTTCATTCATGATGCATTAGTGATGTCATGGCACTGTGAATGTCCTTGTATACAGAGGGGACACAGGGTACCCCAACTTGTAGGTCATATTTAGTATCTTAATTATAAAAAGAACTTGACAGTATTTTTCCATCATATTTGGATATTCATAACCAGCCTAGAAGAATGTTCCTGGTACTGTGTGGGTTGGTACCTCATTGGAAGACTAACATGCTGTCAAATCATGATGTTATGTCTAGCTGGGGAAGGTATGTATAGGGAAATTACCCACATTTCCCAAGTTACAAAATCTGCCTGAAACTGAGTTAGTTTTCTAGGAGAAGGCATCTAAGAAAAGATTGAACAATTGGTCCTACGGTAGAGTGCTAGTGAGGGAATGCAACTAAACCACTGTGGATTCATGATGATGTAATCGTCTTTAAAACACTCCTATGTGCAGGTAGCCATAGGGAATAACAACTATAAAGAATCAGATACAATACATATAAATACTCACAAGTTCTAATGAATTACTTAAAATTGCAGCCAAGTACTGGTTGCCAGAAATAAACAAGTGAATTAAGGACCAGGGCTATACATCTATGGATGTGAATTCAGTTCTTAGGGATACGTCTTAGAGAGGATACTGACAAATAGCTGGTGGTTTGACGCACCCAGTTAAGAGCTACAGGGAAAGTTTGTGGGGATGGTTGTTGCTCTCACATATCTGAAAAGTTATCACAGGAAAGCAGAAGTAAAGCACTCTTGGTTCTGTCTCCTAAAAGCATAAACAATGGCAGAAGCTCTAAGGAGGTAGGTCAGGGTTCTGTGTAAGGAAAACAAAACCTATATTCTGATTCTATCGTATGATACAATGCACTCTTTGGAAGTGGAAGTTTTTCTTTACACAGGGGAAATTTAGAGACTGCACCAACACCTTGGATTAATGTAGATCAACTTTAATCATCCACAGATCACTTCTGTGCCAGGCATGGTGAGATTCGGGGTCAGCCAGCTTTGAGACATTATATACTCTCTAGAATATTCACTGCATACCAGTGTAGTATAGACATTAGGAAGAAACCTGTCTGGCGTGATGTGAGCTTGCATTTCCCACATTTGTTTAAACTCCAGAAGTTTTCCCCGTGTTGTGGAGCAAGCATGCTTCAGCGTACACGTTGGAGAACGCAGCCATAGGAAGCAGGCCAGATCAACTTGCTTCCAAGAAACCCCTCTCTCCACATGTCTGAGAGCAGTGTTGAATGCACACTCAGGCGCACACGTGTGTAACAGAGAGTGGGTATCAAGGCTTATTTATGTGTAGCTGACAATTTTGAAAGAATTTCCTGAAGAAATTATAAATTGATAGCACATTGAATAAATAATCCTTTAAGAATCTTAACTGCTTCCAAAACACTGCAATTTTTAACTTTCCCTTAGAGAGGGTTTTAAAGCCAGCTGTGTTCACCACACATCAACAGCCACTCATCAGCGGGAGAGTAACGCTATAGCCTATAACTATTTTCTCCTTTCATCTATCCCCCCTTTACATTTAGGCCAACAGCCAATTTCTTGAAAGTGGTACAGGAGGGCCAAGGGGGATGTGGGAGAATACAGGGTAATGGTTGAGCCACATCTTAAACATCTGGTTCTAATTATGTGTAAGCACCATGCGAGGAACGTAATTAGTGTGACTGAAAATAACCACGTGTCTGTTGAAATGTTAGGTGTGTGCCTTTTACCCTCCCGAACACTCCTGCTCTCCTCAGCATAGGTCAACCTTCAGTGACCGATGGCGCTCTGAGTGTGCAGTTTCTCTTCCAGTCTCTTTCTTGGCTGTCTGTTTTTCCTTTCCTGTGATTTGCTATCTAGAGAACTACTACTCTGGCAAGGGCTGAGGACTGAGTCACAGACGTGGTCTTGCTCACGTCCTCTGTAATTTAAAGGCAGGATCTGACATAGATCCCAGCACAGCTGTCACAGGCAGCTGGTTCCGTTCCTGAAATGCTATCTGCTCACATTCAGACACACCTGTGAGGCTATTTTTTACCCTTACTGGAAGGCTGTAATGCTGGCGGGACATGATGATGGAAGACAGTGGAGGGGGTTGGGAGCAGCTGGGGTGTTCCCCATCTCTTCTAGCACTGTTGTTTTTTTTCTTAACTGCTTGGAGGCTTGCTATAGATTCTCATCCTTAGAGTCCAACAGACGCTAGGTCGCTTCGGTTCTGATAACCCTCTTTATTTAAGATGACATACCTTGGTACAGTTAGCCCAGCAAAAGAAGTAATGGCTTTCACAATGACCCAGGGATGACAAGTGCTGTTTCTGTAGTCAAACTAACATACACTTGTCAAGCTTACATATGTGTGTGTGTGTATATATATATATATATATATATATATATATATATATATATATATATATATATAGTGTTCTTTATTACTGGACTGGCTACCAATATGATAGTGATTTATCAGATAAAAGGAATCTCCATTACAACAAAGAAAAATCTATACAGCTATTTTCAAACTATTTTTATTAATGGAAGTCTTTTTGAAACTGGTTACCTCTTGAATTATTGTGATTTTTAAGAAGAAAGCAATATGAAATGACTGAGTAGAGTGTGACGGTGGAGTCCCTTCCTCCTACTGTCCCTGAAGGGCCTCTGGTAACTCAGGGTTGAGTAAGCAGGAATCCAGGAAGCCAGAAGATCTTTCCGTGTTATGACCAGAAAGATGAAGTTTCCGTGATGAAGTAAAAAAAAAAAAAATCTAGATTTAACAACCTCTCATTTTAAAACTTTTACCCCTTCTTAAAAATAACACTGTGGTCTTCATGTGTTTTTTTATTCTCTTTGTCACTTTATCCCAAACAAATGAAATATATGAGAACCTGTGGTTAGCAAGACTTCCCAGGGAGTGTAACACGTTTCAGAGACACACTCCTGGAGGCTCCAGATTGGAGGATTTTGTGTTGGACTTTGGCATCTGCATCTAAAGATCTAAGGTAAATTAATTCACAAAACCTATCTATATTATTTTTTATACATCCAGATTTGCAAAGTTGAGGCTTTAGATTATCCCACACACACATCCAGCAAAGCACAGAATTTGAATCCCTGGGTTTATATGGTCCAATACAGTCAGTATTTTGTTTGTTAGCATTGATGCTTGGGGAAGAACAGAAGATTTTTCTCTTTTATATTTCAGATTATTACAGTTCTGTTCACTGCTCTTTGGTATTTATCATGGAAAAATACTTAAGATATTGAATATGATTAGTTTAAAGAGAAAGATAGGAAAAGCAGGCCATCGTTATAGCGGCTTGCTTGATGGCATGCACTGATTGAAAGGGTCTAGCAAAATTTCAATAGAGAAGTTCATTATGTTCAAGGGATGGGCTGAGAAAGGAGTTTGTATTAGGATAAGTATCTATAAGTAAATATCTAATAAATAATAATTCACATATAAAAATAACAAATAAATAAATATATAAGTATATAATCAATGATGTAACCAGCATGTGACCATGTAGCCTTGCAGCTTAATAGGGGTGAGAACAGAGAAGATCCTCAAAGACGTCTGTAGCCAGATTTGAGCTCTTAAACATCTCAGTCCGAAATGCCTGTTAAGAGACGGTATACACAACTGTAATAGAGGATATTGAAAAGGGACATGGAGGGATGGGTCTGCGTTAGACAGGCTGGGGGAGTGAGAGGTATCCGTGAAGCGCCAGTTCGGTTGGAAGGAAGACAATTAGTCAGTGGTCAGCTGGGGACTTTGGCACAGCTTGGAAGAATTAAAGATGCTGTGAGTGGAAGGAAGTAAGGAAGGGCCAGGCTAACCCTGAGGAGGTAGAGGAACAGATTTGCTCGATAACGGGGTGTAAACACTCAACTGCAAAGATGCTTAATATCAAGCACCAGCACACATTTGTTTTGAAATTAAAGCCATCCTTTTATGAATTTCTAAAACAAAGTTTAATAATTTTTACTTCTCCAAAGAAAAATATGCATTTTCTTGCAAAAGAAAAAGTAGAGTATAAGAGAAGAAAGAAAATATTTTTAGATAATGTCAATGCGTAAGAATGGTCATTGGTAACCTTATGAGGGATATGCTGTCGTTTATTCTCTGTTTATAAATACTTATTTAAAAAATTGCTAATACCATTTGTTACCCAATTTCTTACTGTTTAATATATTATTGAGTTATTAAAATAATATTCTTTATTCTTATACCACACCAGTGGTTAAATCATTCTATGGTGGGAAGCAGTTCTGCAATAATCATAATGACCCATTGATTTTCTCAAATGTTGTGAATCTTTACTTTGTTTGCGTCTTTGAGAGCAGAACATCTCTTTCAATAGTTTGATATCATTTTGTGATATTAATTGCCATGCTTTTTTTTTGGCTTCATACTAATGCTAGGCCTTTGGTTATTACAATCTTATTTTTGTTCCGTTATAAATGTTATTGCAGAAAATCTCTTTAGAGCTATTTTTGTATTCATATACAATTACTTCTTTCCTTTTCAAATATTTCTTTAAGATATATTTTGGTTGTTCTTTTTGCAGAACAAAGAATCAAACCTAGGGCCTGTCCATTCTCTGAAGTACTTTTCCTTGAGCTACACCTCTCATTTCTTTACAATAAACTGTTAATTTTTAAGTTTAATTTTAAAAATATTAAAATCATATTTTTATTTATTTTTGTCATATGCATCTATATGTATGCATATCCTATGGCATATATTTGGAGGTCAGAGTACAGTCTGCAGAAGTCGATTCTTTTCCTCTACCATGTGTTTTGCAGTGATTGAACTCAGTTGATCAGGCTTGGTGGCAGGTACCCTAACCTACTAACCACTGGCCCACAATAAATTCTTGCCTGCAATGTGATGGTGTTCAAACACTTAGCTTTAATATTACTTACATGAGAACATGCTACCCTGATAATCATATCCAGGACTAAAGTGACTCATATATGTATCATGGGAACGCTCCTGAGTTCTGGTCCCGTCTTCATCATCAAATAACCATGAGTCCACTCAGTCTAAACAATGGAATTTGGCAGCATTGAGCCTGAGTAGACTCCTCTCCCATTTCCATCTTGCAGTAATTGAAGCCCCATTTATGGCCATAGCAATGAGGGGCTTATGTTGGTATTTTTAAACCTCTGCCATTTGGTATAGGTTTTTCAGATGTTAGTTCAAAAACTATTCATGACATTCAAGGTTCAGCCAGTCACACAGAGCCAGGTAAGTAGCAAGAGCTTTGTTGCAGAGAATTGGCTTACATGATTTTGGGGACTGGTTCTACAAGTCTGAGATCTTTAGGTAAGGCCAGAGGGAGAACAAGCTTGAGCTCATGGCTGAAAGCTGAACTCCTGTCTATAGTAAGAATCTCTTTTTTTCCAAGGGAAGAAGAAATTCTCTTTAGGCCTGGGGTTCTGCTCTGAAGGACTTCAATTGAGTGACCCAGTCTCACCTTAATTATCTGCAATGATCTTGTCACTGAAGATTAACTGGGGAGAATGTTAATTACATCTATGAGATACCTCCTCAACCATATCACAGTTCGTCCCTGATTGATGATGCCTTTGTATTTCTCTCTCTAATCCACCCCCATGGGAATGTGTATATCTCACTCTGTCTCTCTCCCATGCCCAACATATAGGAGTCTCTGTAAACACCATGGCCAGCAGAGTTAAGAAGGAAGTCTGGTTCAGCACAACTTGGTAGCTGGTGTTGGTTCAAACTTCTAGAGTCTGAACCGAGGCAGTTTATTTCAGCATATTTAAGTACAGCACAATTTGAAAAAAAGTTTTTTCTGGTGATAATTAATTCCATCCTGTGTGCACAATAAATCTTAAGGCATGATTACATTGAAACTCTTTTCAAAGTATATCTGACCTCTTCCATAAAGATTGGTTCTATTGCCGGGTGGCAGTAGTACACACCTTTAATCCCAGCACTCGGGAGGCAGAGCCAAGCGGACCTCTGTGAGTTCGAGGCCAGCCTGGGCTACAGAGCAAGAGCCAGGACAGGCACCAAAACTACACAAAGAAACCCTGTCTTGAAAAAAAAAAAAAAGATTGGTTCTATTGACACAGAAACAATGCTCAAGATAAGCTTCTATGGAGAATGATTAAGAGTCTAGGGGAGCCCAGCCCTTCCATTATGTTCTAGAAAGACTGTAAAATATAAGGGAATGGCTGGGGAAGTCAAAAGCAGTGCACATGATGAGGCTATCACAGGGTTGCAGTGACAGAAGCCAGTCGACTACAAAGGTCACCATGCTATTAGCCACCTGTGCTTCCATTTATAAAGTACGTGTGACATCTCCCATGGAGAGGGTTTCTATTGACTGAGAAACAGTGCTCATGATAAAGGTCTAGGGAGGATGACTGAGATAAACCTAAGAGTCATGTAGATCGTGCAGAGGTCACTAGGCTGTTAACCACATCCATTCCCAGGCTTCTGGCTGGAAAATAGGTATTCATCTCTTCCTTTGAAGAGATAACCTTGTGTGCTTAATATTTCTGGTTTCTCAAGTGCTTATCTGTGTGCACAAGTATCCTGTGCCTTCAACACCCCGTAATAAAATTATGATATATGGAAAAGGTTTAATAAGAGAGTTTAAAGACATTTAACTAACAGAAGCTCAGATCTAAGTATAAAGCCCAATGACAGTCACCTTGTCCTTATTGAGAAATCACCCAAGCTCTTTACTTTGCCCACGGGTGTCTTGATAGTCCAGCTTCCTCTGCTCTCAAGCACTCCCTACCTCTTGTCCTTAGGTCTCATACATATTTCATGCTTTTCTAAAATCCTTAAATACCAAAAGCTCCCCCAGAGCCTCTTTATCTTGAATGCCTGCCTCCCAGGTCCCTCCCTCATAGGCTTATGACTGAGCTCTCAGCCAAGTGTTACCTCCCCAGGGAGGTCTTCTTAGCTACTGTCCCTCAAGGAGGCTTCCCATCTCCTAGTGATTCCCACTTCAGTATGACTTGAAGTTTTACAGTGGGAAGTTGTGTCTGCAATGATCTCAGTGGTTCAGCCATTTTCTCAAATGTTGCCTATCTTTACTTTGCCCACATCTTTGAGAGCAGAAAATCGCTTTTGTTCTCCACAAAAATCACAGTGGCAAGAGTCTTACCTGGTATGTACTAGACCTGCTCCTGTTGTATGTCCTGAAGCTGGGCATACCAGGTCACTTGCCAGGTGCAGTCACTCCTGTTGTTCTTTCTCGCTGTGTTTTCTGACTCTGCATCTTATTGGAAGCTTCCTTAAAATATTAGTTTTGGAAGGTGTTGCCATATGCTCTATTGATAAATGTGTCTTTTGCAGAGTTAATCAAGTCCTTAGAGCAGAGTTGCATAATTTAGTTTTGAGTGGAATAGAGTCTGTCAAGGCCATAGAATTCTTTTGGAGACCACAAGGGAGGCAAATGTGAGCTCAGTGCTCAGTGTGCTGTTTGGGAAGCAGAGTGGCAGCTGGGAGGGAATTGGGAGCCTAGGGAATGTGCCCTGGCTAGAGGTTTCTGCAGCATTCCAACATGCTGATTTCTCTGAATTGTAAAATTTCCCTACTTTGGCATCTGGTTCAACCGAAGCTGAAGCCATGTGTTAGGGTTAGGAAGTGTGGTGGGAAGGCTGGGCACCTGGGAATAACTTCGAACAAGTGCAACAAGCAATACCAGATGAAGGTTTTCAGAGTGTTGGGAATGGAGTTGGCATGCACTTATGCCCTTGTTTTTGTTTTCGTTCGATTTTTTCACTTAATAACCTGCTTATTTGACCTTTCATGTATTTGAACAGATGTAAACTAAAATTGAAGTAAGATGTGACAACTTTGCTCTCATTTTGTGTTTATGTACAAAGTGTGCATTACTACACAGGAAATCCAGGAAAGCAATATATTTCTATTGTTTCTTTTATCTTGATTTCCATATGGAACTCAGCCAAGTAACTTCCCTGAACCCTTAATTCAGAAAAAAAAAAGTATTTTAAAGCTAGGAACTTACTATTAAAGTTCTTTTATAAAGGAAAATCATTTATGGCACCATTTCCCTTATATTAGACGTGTATATTAAAAATAGCCATTTCTTTTTTGTTTTTTTCTTCAGAATCTGGAGAGCATTGGTAACATATAACATATTCTGTAAGAACCGTTTTACTGTTTTCTCTGTTGCCTATTCTGCAGTTTGGGGAGGGCATGGACCTGCAATAGTATAAGTAGATCATTGAGGCAGATTTTTGGTAATGAATTAGGGATTAGTTCCTCTCTAGGAATCCATGCTAGTGAAAGAGTTCCACAGAGCTTCACTAGTTTCTCCTCTGACAATCATAACAGGATATGGCAGGCGATACGTACCAAGTATAATTGAACTCTGCAGAGCTAATGATGTTTGCCAAAAAGTGATTATCAAGAAAATAACACTTGTGATTAAGAAATAATACACATGATTTATTGCTCTCCTACAGATGTAAATGCCCTAATTTCAGAAGGAAAACATTTTCTTAAATGTCTTTTACTTTGGTAAAGTCATTCTTCCAAGACTCATGTTTGGTCAGTATCCTAATGTGCTAAGACCACCAACATCACTAATCTTATGTGGATTATAGAATAATTTAGTGACTAGATATCATTTCTTTATGGGCTATTTTTACATAGATAAAGGCTGGCCATTCATATTTATGTACATGATTTTTTTTTCTTTTTAGTATTTAGGAGGTTGACTTTGACCCGTGGTGGTCAGTAGCTTTGCTAATCTTCATTGATTGCCAAAGGAGTGTCGTCTGTGATTGAGGCTGCTTTAGTAAATGTGAACCTGTAAGACTAAATGAGAGGTCCAAACTGTAGCATGTTATCCAGACCAGTTTAGGATAAACTCTGGACAAGATTTAAAACAAACAAACAAACAACTACCTTCCAACTGGCCTGACTGAGTGGGTTATATGAAATAATGACTTGTGTTATCAGTAGTGCACTCTGTCCCTAAGCTTTACAATAAAATCAAGTCAGTTATAATAATTACCAATTAGAAAGAGCCAAAAAAAAAAATCACTGAATGTTAAAAAAAAAAAAACTCCACAGTTTAGCCTGGAGAAAAAAATCATATGGAGATATGAGAGCTGTTGATATATTCTTTAGTTTATTGTTTTACATTTTTTGTGTGTATACATTTATGTGGAGGTTAAAGGTGAATGTCAGAGGTCTTCTCTAGTGGCTTGCATTTCTTTCTTGAGATGGTGTCTCTCATTGAGCCCAGAGCTCATCTTCTTTAATTAGAATTGTTGGTCATCCACCTATCTCTCCATTCCCCAGTGCTGGGATAACTGTCATGTGCCATTGCACAGGGATGCTTACATGATGTGGGGGGGTCTGAACTCAGGTTCTCATGCTAGCACAGTGAGACTGAATCGCTGGCCCTGCCATAGTGTTCTTGAAAGACTAAGATCTACGTGAATGGCTGGGGAAGTCAAAAGCAGTGTGGATGGGAGGGTCTCACAATCACAGTGACAGAAGCCAGTCCAATCCGGTGGGTACTGAGTTTGTCATTCCTGAAGATTTCACCCGGAGCCCGAACGAGCCAGGAGTAATAAATGTGCAAACAGATGTGAAGAAACTGCCTAGAGTGTTTCTAAAGCCATAGACTTCAAGGCTTCACACCTCCTGTAGGCGCTGTCATAGTGTTTCTGAGCACTTACTCTATGAAAGTTATTTCCATACACACCAGGGACACACTATACACATCCACTTTATCCTAGCAGAATTTTAGGTGAGGACAGCTCATAGAGGCTCAGTATTTCATCCCGTCATTAATAACACAGACTCGAAGCTTGGTCTGTGGTTTCAAGGGTTAATGTTCTTGTCTTGCTCTTGCTTCCCTCTTGTGCCTTCTTAATGTATTTGCTGAGACAGAGAGGATTGTAGAAAACACGGGCTCAGGCCTGCCCACCCTGGTTACTCTCCATTTCTGTGTAACTAAAAGGTCACCTGAAGATAATTAACTAGAAATGGGAAAACTGTAAAGCCACGTCATAGCCACTTTTCTGTCACTGTGGTGACAGTGGCGATTGGAGAGTGATTTGGGTGGCTGTCATTCCTGGTGTTCCCAGGTGCTTCCTCATAGTCTCGCCACTCTTCCCTAACAGGACATCCATCTTAACTAGTTTTCCCGCTGGACGCTATATTAGGGCAAGACTTAATGAGCATCTTTAACAGTTCCATGTCGGGCGACAAGATCTACAGCTTTGATTCTCAGCAGTAAAATCGATTCGTTTTCTCTCCTACTCTGGCTTCCTTCCAAAAGGCTTTTAAATGGGTGTAAAACGAATGTAGGTGCTAGTCGGGTTTCTGAGGATAAAAAAGTGGGGCTCTGGGGACCGATTTTGATTACCTTCTCTTACCTCTTGTTGGTTGGAAGAGGCAGCATGCTCGAGTCCCTCTTCCCTTCGAGGCCAGCCTGGGCTACCAAGTGAGTTCCAGGAAAGGCGCAAAGCTACACAGAGAAACCCTGTCTCGAAAAACTAAAAAAAAAAAAAAAAAAAAAAAAAAAAAAAAAAAAAAAAAAGGGAATGTAACTATGCCAGCATCAAAGAAGAACTATTCATTTGAATTCAGGCCAAAAGCTTAGTGTAAGACTCATGCGTGATACAAATGGAAAGTACAGTATTTACAACCAAAGGGCTGTTCTAAAGGAAGAAACTACACATATTTTTTTTTGCTTCTTTCCCTACAAAGGCAAGAATCTCTTATATGTTTGTAGTATGAGCAAATATACTACTCTACCATATACCATAATACTTGCATACATGGGTTGGCCACACATAAATACATTGCTCTCAAGAGACAGGAAAGTTCTTACATAAAGAATAAGCAAAATTTGGGGAGAAATTATCTCACTTAGGTTTTACCATGATAAGGGGCAGCAAAGCCCACACCAGATGTCAAGCTGTTGACCTGTGTTTAGGGTCTTCAGGCTGCAGAATAGGTTGCACTGTAGTTAAGTATTTGCAAGCCAGGCATGGAAAAGTATAATAAGCTGGTTTGCCTTCTGCAACTGCCCCAAGCAGAAGCCAGCTGTGAGCCATTCAGGACCTACTTACTGGAGTGAGAGTTTAACATTTTGCTGAGTAGGCAGAAAGGTTTTCTTCTTTTCCCTCTCACCCTCTTGGTGAAAACTCACTGTAAACTTAAAGGAAATGGGATATGAAAATAATAAAAATAAGAGCTTGTATTAAACCCAGATTTTAGTACTTAAAGGTCATGCACTCCACCATATTGAACTTAATTTGTTGTTATTGCGAAGCAGCTTTGTAGTAAGTGTGCCTTGAGTGTTTGTTGACTAGATGGCATATTAATTACGCTAGCTTTCACATAGAGTTTAATAGAGATCTGTTCAATCTATCTAAAAGTCCAGAATCTTCCCACAGATCATAATGTAGTTTGTCTCAATCAGGGACCCTGTGAGGCCAAGAAACCAAGAAGCATGTATGACTCAAAGCAAGACCGTCACCATTTCTGGGCAGCACCATAGTGCATGTTCTTTAGACTGTAGTCAAATGTCCTTAGGTGACCAGGTAAATCACCTCCCATGCCTTTAGGAGAAGATGGTGCCATTCATCTTGACTCTGATGAGACAAGCTGTTTTTCCAGAGCTAGTCAGTAGATGGCAGATTCTATAACCGTCAGTTGGCATTCTCTCTTAAGAGCCTCAGGTAATCACACTGCACACCTGGACTGTGGGCTAAATGTGTAGCACAGTGGTTGATAGGCCTAACAAAAAAACTACTTAGATGTCCAGTAGTGCTTTGCAGATGTCTCTTCCAGATCCTTCAAATGTCTGCCAGAACCCCTGCTGCCCTATGAGCTGTTGTCAACTGGTGGTGTCCTGTGTGTCACTTGATAACATATAATAAATCTCTGTGATACCCATTGCTGTGAATCATGACACACAGTAGAAATCAAAGCTCTTAGCAAACGGCTAAATTGGCTATGAACACCATCACTGTATCTTCATGGGCCTGGAAGTTTTCATTCTATGTTTTTCCACTAGAATATGGAAAACTAAATTTAGTAGTGGATATCATAGAAAAAAATCAGGGAGCAGAGAGTGAATGCACTCATTTATTTATTCCTCCCAGCCAACATTTATTGAACCCCAAGAAAGCATAAGACACGTTGTGAGAATCAGAATGAATGTATACACCCCGTTTCCACTATTACCATCTTCACGATGAGTAGAAAATCATCTCCTGCAATCTTTTACTAATCTCCCTCTTCCTTGGCTCTCCACACATGTGAGAAGCTTTTGGGAGATATACTCTCTGGGACTTCACAGTTTTGTCTTGTTTCTGACGTGCTCTCATGTAAACTTTGAGTTCAGGGAACACAAAGGGCATCTTTCTCATCTATCTCCCTGTTTACCAATGCAGTTATTGGTACATATGTGTGCTTAGTAAGTATTTTAAGACAAAAGATTGAGTGATATAAGGATTTGGCACTAAAACTATGTAAGACCTTTAGCTGGTTGGTGATTTGTAGTTACTGGGGCCTGTCCTTCATCTGGGAGAATAATACACTTTTGCCTCAGCCAAATGTGTGATACTAAATGAGCAGAACTGAAAATGTGTAAACTGAGGAGCATTGAACTAAACCCTAGAGTCACTTCTATTTAATTAATAGCTTAACTCTTAACTGATGCTTAACTCTTGTTGATGCTTAAGGGATTCTGAGGAAATTTATTATTAGTAGAGAACTCAGCTATCATATGCCCCCTGTGGTGATAAGCTTTTAATTGTCAAGTTGACACAACTCAGGGTCACCCAGGAAAAAAAATTCTCAATGAGGGATAACGTACATCATGTTGGCTTGTGGGCATGTCTGTGGGGGGATTGTCTTAATGAAGTTAATTGATGTGGGGAGACCCAGCCTACTGGAGGTGGCACCATTCCCTAGTCAGGAGGACAAAGAAGTGAGCATGTGTACATTCATTTCTCTCTGCCTGCTCTCGACTGTGGATGTCATGCCCTTTAACTGTTTGAAACTCCTGCCTTGCCTTTCCCACAATGATAAACTGTACCTGGAACTGTAGGCTAAAATAACCCCCCAACTTGCTTTCTGTCAGGTGTTTGATCACAGCAATAGAAAAGAAACTAGGGCACCCCCTAATTTCTGTTCTTAAAACAGCTCAATAGTTAAAGACAATGACTAAAAGTTAGTCCTTAATGAAATACCAGGCCTCATTTGTTCTTAAACTCTTGGCTTCTGTTCTGTGTGAATTATTACAACGTGTGTTTCCATTCATAGCATGGTAGATCTGAGTGGATTTTAGGAAGAAAGCTGTAAGGTATGTTCCTGTCTTGTCTAGAGGGAGAAGTCAATCGCCCATGTAGTGCTTTGCAATCAGAGTTTACAGTGATTAATGTGTCCTGGAGGAAAAGGTTGTTTGAGATGTAAGGCCAGCGTCTGGCTGTGTCACCCCCAGATCTTAGGTGGACTCAGAACTCAACAGCTTGTATTTTTTCCCCACCTCTGCTTGTGAGTGCATATTCTTTTCATTCTGCCGTTGGTCTTTGTTGGCCATATCTAGGTTTTTATCTGGGAGGGGTGAGGCTGATGGTGGTGGTACACAGCAATGACAGACTATTTGGAGGTCAAGTGGATGCTGGGCATTCCAGGAGAGACCCCAGCAGCCCTAGTATCCCAGGTTCTGGGCATCTCACCATATTTTCCTTCCAGTCTCGAGGAAGCTTGGGGCCAGTGAAGGCTCTTGATTTGGGACAGTGATTAATTTGACGTTTTTCTTAGACATGGTAAGAATAAAATGTAACAGATTAACTAGGAATTAGCCAAGATTTGCCCCAGTTTTCTCTTATATTTAGCTATTTCACAATGCTGTAACCTTCTAATTCAGTTTCATTTTTCTTACTTTCCAAATATATATTTTCTATCGCCAGTGTATTCTAGTGTACTTGCCAATACATCTAAGAAGTAATATACATTTTTGAATAAAGAAATGTGAATTTAATACAGGCTAGAGAATGAATCTTATGAAAATAATGTAGGTAATGAATCCTAGATATTATTTGAAGCCATATATTATCTTCTTATAGAAATAATCCATTCTCATGTTGTTGTAAATAATAATAATAATAATTTATGGAATGAAACTGAGTTTTGGAATATGTGGCACTAAGGGATAACAAATCACTTTAGACATAGTTTCAATAATGAATTATTATAAATTTTCTTGCCCTACCATGAAGTCAAAATTCGTATTTCAAATCACTAATACATGTTAACTATTTAAAATAACTTCTAAAAGCATGATTGGATGTAGTTCAGTGGCTGAGCATTTGCACAAAGTCCTGACTTCAATAAATACCCAGATTGCACGCATGTGTGCTTGTGCAGGTGCATGTGTACACACACACACACACACACACACACACACACACACACACACGGTGGTTAATAATTATATGAGGATATATCGTGCAGATAACAAGCATAGCTGCAGGGAAGTGAGGCATTGAGACTAAGGAAAAAAGATGGATGGAAAATTACTAAGTCAGTGTGTGTGTGTGTGTGTGTGTGTGTGTGTGTGTGTGTGTGTGTGTGTGTGTGTATGTTTCCCCCACAGACTGTCTGGAATAGCAAATGAGCAGTTCTTCCCTGGGGTTCACACTGAGAGTGGTTTATGAAACCCACAAACTTAGTGGAAATTTCTGTGTATCTGAGCATCTTTCTTAGAAGGAATTTCAGGCTTTTCCCCAAGCCATGAAGTGATAATCTAATGCTGTTAGACTCACTAATCACTGTATCTGCTTTGAATTGAAGTTTGCTTTTTCTTGTAGGGAAGACAGTGTGCTTAGGGGCAAGATTCGAGAATGAGGTTAAAGGCATAAACCCATAGTTCTCTTCTTCCCAGCTCACCTACGATGTATTTATGTATAAAATGAGCAATCAAGCTAAGCCTTTAATTTTTTTACAGCCAAGTCAGATGGGCTATATGAATGCCCAGAATACACTATAAGCTATTTTTAAATGGAGGTTATTAGTGTTATTTGGGCACATGACGCGTCAATCCATGATATTCTGTATTAAAATTTTCATTCATGATTAGTTGAAGTATCCTCATATCATGCCAGTGTCTTCCACTTAGTGCTTCCAAGAATGACAAACAGTTCAGCATTCTTTTGCTTTATTTCAGATGTAAGTATCTTAAGTGCACGGCTGGAACCTACTCTATATCATAGTAGTGTGGAGTGGAGGGATCACCAGTAACTCAGGGAGAGAGAGTAGCTGCTGCAGCCTCAGTCTGGGGGATGGTAGAAGAACTAATTTTTGTTTGAGTTAAAGTGAAAAGTGGAATAGAGTTGAGGATGGAGTGGAAAGAATGGGAATTATTTGTCTTGGCATTACGTTAGCAGTTACATTCAGTGCCTTGCCACAAGGCGATCTTAAGCAAGTCCTAATTCCTATAAATCTCAAAGTTCTTGTTCTTAAAGTAGATTAAACAGAGTGATCTCATGAGGTGATATTAAACCTGAAATAATTCTGTCTGTAGGATACCATTTGTCAATTGTGGAGTGACATGCCAATTTTTAAAGTTATTAATTATTAAGGAATAATCACTTTAACCAAATGCTGAGGTAAACAACTAATTGGACTACTCCCTTGAACATATACATGTAATGAGATGTCACTTTATTTTTTCTATTCAAACACGTACTATTCTGTATGCATGTATAAGTTACTGTTTATGTTGGAGATTATTTGAAGATACCACTAAATTTGGAGATGTGGAATATGTCATTCACTGAGAAGAAATTTCTCAAATAAGAAAACAGTGACTACATAAAAAGTGAGAAAAATTGGGAGAAAAGTGAGAATCTTGTGGTTTTAAAAAGGCAGAAACTGCTACTTGATCTTCAAGAACAAACGAAGTGGGAAGGAAGTGGTATTGGCAACCAGGGCTTTTAGGAGAAAGTATCATTCTGGAGATGGAAGAATGGGAAGGAAGCCAAGGGCCCGAGAGGCAGAGACTCTCACAGAATAAAGCATGCTCAGAAAGGCTTGTCCCACAGGTGGCTTCCAGAGACCCTCTTTGCAGTTTTCCATCTGGACTGGAGTTAATATACTTAGTAACCCTGCTCGTCATCTGTCTGCCCTCCCTGTTCCCTGTCCAGACTCCAAATCTGACTACTGACCAGCAACATGTTCCCGAGGAAGAAGTCTAGAAGACATTGCAGGTAGAGGTGTCCGTTTGCTCTAGAACCGACAAGCACAGGGTTTGGGGCCATTGCATCATGTCTAAATGGAGATGGCTTTGAGTCGTCAATAGTGTTCCCATTGTGTTGTCCTGTACTGCAGACCAGCAACAGGGAATAGCAGAAATGGAAGGCACCCTAATGGGTCACAGAGACTTGCTGTAGAAAACATAGCTGGTGGATCAAAGGGACCTGGCAGTGAGAGCTTTCATAGAAGCCAGGAGAAGGGTTCGACAGTGTTGAACAGTGCCTTTTCAGAAGGGAAGACCCTGTGATGTGAAATCCTTTGAAATGTTTTGCCATTTTCAGATGGATTTTAAATTCATGTAAAATTTTTCTGTGACTGAATGAATTGCCAAACATAATGCAGGCTAGGTGGAGGCTTCCCTCCTGCCCCACGTGATGTGTGAGACCCAGAGATGTGAAGCGCTGTCCCTTAGTCATGCACCAAACAAGTTGCAACCCAAAGTTCGAAGGCTGATCTCAGCGCAGGTCACTTGTCCTATCAACTGTTCCCAACTGGGACAGGAGCAACATAACCATAGTCGTGTGCTTAGATGTTTGCAGGTATTCACAATTGTTTTCTTTTTAATGTGCAGATATTAACATTCTGTTGTCATTGGTGTGCAGATCTGCCGCTTCACAGAAATACATAATCAGTCTTGTACTAACCAGAGCAAAATGGAAGTTTCCTCACTGCAAAGACTTCTCTCTTAAGGCACTTTTAAAATGATCTCTTTTCTCCCCTTCAGTCTCTGATAATTATGGTCTGTTCTATGTACCTGCCTATTTCAAAATGTCTGTAAACGGGCACCCTGTCGTCTCCTTCCTGTTTTCCAGTATTCTCTCTGGTGGGTAATCATGAGAGTGTGCCACCATTCCCCGTACATATTTCTGCTTATATCAAGAAATGCGCAGCCCTATAAAAAGTTGTGAATTCCCCTGTTGATCGTGAAAACTTGATACCCAAATTCTGAGCGAACTGCAAACTCCATCACTTAGAGACTGTGTCAAGGGTTGACAACACCAAATTTGTAAGTTCATCTGTCACTTTGAGTGTCTGTCATCATGGCTGACCCTAACTTTTGATTGAGTTTATGAGGAATGATGATTGATACATAGTTAGGATTTTCAACTAACTCTGTATCTGGCCTGCTAAGCATTATTTGTATAAGAATTCTATGTAATGTATTAGATGGCCTTTACATCATGGCTCAGAATTTCTCTAGCCATGATGGCAAACCACAGTGTTTATAACATTGTGTTGAGTCCGAGTATTTTTGCAGGAAGTATTTTGTAACATGAGCCTGAAACTGCAGCAAAGCCCCTGGTAATAAAGTAAATTTATTTTTAGTAGTCGAAAATATGACCTCCAGTGGTTGCCAATGGAAACATTGTATGCAAATTTCTATCCGTTAAGTATTTGGCTCTAAGAACAGAACTGATGAAAAAAAGAGAAACTTTCAATCTTAGATGACAGGATATGGATATGATTCATGTTTTGGTTCAATGAATGTACAATCTGGGATTTCAAGTTAGATGTGTTTACTCTTTTAAATGGCTTGTAGCTACAGGGGCCCTGGTAAGAATAGTCTTCATAGAGAGGTTAGGTGGGCACAAAGCCCTAGTGAAGGAGCCCTTGGCAATTGATAGCTGTTGAGAGGGGCAGAGCCAGATTTTTGTTTGTTTGTTCGTTTGTTTGTTAATTTGTTTTTTTGAGAACGAAACTTCTGATAAACCTGCTATCTTCCTGTAGAAAGATAAATATCTGAGGATACATATGCACAGTACAAATTGGGCTTGATGGGTATAAAAAAGGAGGACAGAAAGTTGGGTGGATAGTGAAGGGGTTTAAATCTGTGAGTAGTTTGGGGAGAAGAGTGAGTATAATTAAAATGCATTGTATGAAATACTTAACTAATAAGTTTTAAAATGAACAGTCTTTCTTCCACAGGAATTTCAGATATTACCCATATGTAACGTAATGTAATTTCTGCCATACAGGATATGAAACATAGAGATTCTCCCTGGACCATCCCTTTTCAGTATATAATCTCACACACGCAGCATAAGTTCACCGAGCACAGATAAGTCACATGCCTGTCTCTGGTGGGAAAGCCACCCGTGGATATATGAACAGCCAAGCCCTGTATGGTGGTCAGTTCAAAAGCTCTAGTCAATTCTGCTTGACCCTGACGCAGTCTATGAGCAAGAATTCCTGGGAATCCCCTTTCTGAGTGGAAAGACTTTGAGAAATAAGAGGTTTGTTCGAGTTCACACACATCATGAGAAAGCTGGGATAAAACACCTTTAAATTTCATTTGAATAAAATAAAATCCGCAAGTTTGTATAAAGGATATAAGAGGAAGTCTGTAATGAAAACCTCTTATAGAGCTGGAAAAATATTAAGGCTGGAAGGCAACAAAAATAAAGTCAAAATAATAATTACAACTCTAAATGGCACATTCAGTTCCTGGGAAGGTAAATATGTATTTTATTTTTTTGTTTTCCAATATACTTTAAATTCTTAACTTCTAAAATTAGGTTTTGAAAAGACTATTCAGTAGAGATTTTATTTGTGTGTTTGTTTGTTTTTACTGTGTGTGGGGTCTCAATTCTGTTCCCATCATCGAAAGAGTCTTCAGTCTTGGTAGAAGCACCAGCAGATACCCCAGGCATCCTAACAGAGACATATTCTGTCTGTCTATTTTTATACCCCAGGCATCCTAACAGAGACATATTCTGTTTGTCTCTTTTTATATCCCAGGCATCCTAACAGAGACATATTCTGTTTGTCTCTTTTTATACCCATATGTTTCCTCATAAAAGATTGAATTCACTATCATCTTTTCATTCATACATACATGTTCATTTGAGAGCTACAAAGAAAAGAAAGATATGGATACAAGCGAGGATTAATTGATTTATAGTTATTAGGTGAAAGAGAAAGATCCCAAAGTTTGATAAAATCCAATTGCACAGTTGTCACCGTAACCCTCAGAGGGAAGCACTCTTACTATCTCTTAGCAATGTGGAAACTGAGGCACAGAAAGGCTTACCAATGTGCCCAAGGTAACAAAGACAATTATGACAATTTAAGATGAAATTTGGCCAATTTAGTTAAGAATGCTTGGTTTTAACTTACCAAGTCTCCTACCCGTGACTAAAAGATGAAGGATAAAGCTCTCTGAGGAAAAGGCAGTTTAACTGCTGTCTTAGTTAGGATTACTATTGCTGTGAAGAACCACCATGACCAAAGCAACCTGGGGAGGAAAGGGTTGATTTGGTTTACACTTCCACAGTACTGTTCATCACTAGAGAGAAAGTCAGTGCAGGGACTCAAGCAGAGCAGGAACCTGGAGGCAGGAGCTGATGCAGAGGCTATGGAGGGGTGCTGCTTACTGGCTTGCTCTCCATGGCTTGCTTAGCCTGCTTTCTTATAGAACCCAGGACCACCAGGCCAGGGATGGCACCACCTACAATGGGCTGGGCCCTCTCCCATAAATCACTAATTATGAAAATGGCCTCCAGGCTTTCCTGCAGCTAGTCTTTATGGAGGCATTTTCTAAATTGAGGCTCCCTCTTCTCTGATGATTCTAGCTTGAGTCAACGTGACATAAAAGTAGCCAGCCTGACTTTTCAATCTAATAAAGATGAAATAAGAGAAACAACTTTATATGCTTGTGGTCTCCAAGGAGTAACACCCAGCTGTCTAGGGAATTGTGACTCTTTACAGGAACAGGACTTCTGGGGCAGGAACGAAAAGAAACTTGTAGTGACTATCAGTGAAAACTTCCACAGAGGGAATGATTTGCCAAACAAGGAGCCAAGAACCCACACTTTGTGTGCTTTATTTACTCATGGGCCTTCTAAACTAAGAGAGCATAGATTGAGGGCTCGCTCAGTACAGTGCCTCTCTCTTATATAGTTCCTATTATATAGTTCCTATCATCTCTACTCTCTGTGTGTGCTTGCGTCTGGGGGATACATGCACATGGAGCTCAGAAGACAGCTTGCTGGAGTCGGTTCTCTTCAGGCACCATGTGGCTCCCACATATTGAACCCGGGTTGGCAGGTGCCTCAACCTCTCAGCTATCTCAGTGATCTCAAGATTTTTTTTTTAAATGTGGTGGCTTTTGTTTGTTTGTTTTCATTTTTGGTGAGTCTATCTGTTTATTGACTGTGGGTTCTTTTTGTTTTGTTTTTATTCTCTAGCATCACACATGCACACTTGGGTGGTGGCTGTTAGGGCCGGGGCAGCATCAGTGAATGACTCTGTGGAGGCCTGCTCAAATGACTCCAATTAGTGGTGCGTTTAGGAAAAATACCGTTCTGTGCTTTTTCTCATCCCATGTGTTTGAAATCTTCCTTTGTCTTCTGGGATTTCTGTTGTTTAGGAAAACTAAATATTTCTCCACTGCTGTGTAGTTTGACAGCTTTTCAGGTACAGCAGTCAATAGAGAACCCCAAAGCACAACACACATTCACCAAATGTTCTGTCAGAGCAGATCAAAGGGGGAAATACATTCCCAGAGTTGAGACCATCAGTTCTAAAAGACAAGCTTTGAATAGTACATTATTTGCTAAAGTTTATACGGTGGATAGCTGCTCTGTGCTCTTATAAGCACTATTGGAGATACTTTGAAAGTTAAAAACAATTGTGTATGCATTGTTTTTATAATAAGTAGGGTGATTACATTCAGTGTCTGCAAGAATGTTGGGCACCATGTCCTTATCTCACTGGATATAATAATCTGTCCTTTGAAGTAAGTGTATTTATAAACTTTATTTGCAGGTTATAAAACCAAAGATCATAGCAGTTAAATCACTTGCTTTATATCTCACCACCAACAACAACCAGGGTTCTTGACAGTTTCCTGAACATCATGTTCTTTTTAAAATACTTTATAAAATATTTTTTTAAATCACACCCCAGAGAACTACATGTAGTTTATCAGAGTGAAAAATCTTTAGCCTTTGGGGCAAATCCAAGATCTGGTTTCTGTGATCACCATGTATAGACCTAAACTCCCTTTTTAGTACTTGCCAGTGAATTTTATGAATATAACTTGGTTCTTGTTGCCTCCATTAAAACTGAACCATCTATGGAGCTCAACCTGTGTTGCTAAGACTATGAAATTCATTATGACCCTGCCATCTCCTATAACAGACATCATCACAGGATGGATAGTCCTTAGATCTTCTGCAACAGCCTGACTTGAGAACATACTAGAAGTTTCAGTTTTTCTTGTTCCACCTCAGATCTACTTTGTCAGAAACTTTAGGACCAGCAATCTGTTGGAATATGATACCCAAGTGTTTTGGAGGTTGAATGGTTTTGCAAGGTTCCTACCTACTAGACTGATCTCCAAAGGAATTTAGGATTTTGAGCTACTAAGAGATCTGCAGATGCTCCAGCTTCGCAAACAGAGAGATGTGTACATGCACAATCCTACTTAATAAATTAAGTTTCTTTGAGAATAATGAGTTAAGTAAATATCTATTTAACTCTTTTGTATAAAATGCTTCAAGCAAATTTTAGCACATTGACTTTTAGTTCAAAAGATATAAACATCAAATCTAGAGATTAGCTTTATTAATTATTGTAAGTTTAGAAAACCAAAACCACTTTTGGATTGAGAATGGGAGCCCCTTCAGTACCCACTTTCCTGTGGGATCTTCTGTACCTCAGCTTAATTACCAATCTACTACCCCCTTAAAGTCTTTTGAGTCATTCCCAGGGAGCTGGAACTGTGAATGCTGCAACTATAAATTTGAAGGTTCTATTGTTTATTATATAGATCATAATTTGGAGAGTGCTGTTTGATGGTTTTTATGAGAAAAATAGTAACTCTATAATAAAATTTATAGGTTATTGGGAGAATGCTTAAATAATCATTTATTACCAGGCGTGATGGTTAGTACTAGTCAACTTGATAGATCCTGGAATCACATGGGATGTGAACCGCTGGTCCTGTTTATGTGGGATTGTCATGATGGCGTAATTGAGGTGGGGAGAGCTGTGCACTGGAGATAGGGCCATTTCTGGGACAAACTTTGTACTGTGTGAGGAGTGACTGAGTAGCAGCATGCTTTTGTTGCTCTGTCTTGGCTACAGATGTCACGTGACCAGCTGTTCCAAGCTCCTGCTGCTGTGGAGTTTGAATTCCGATGAACTATAAGCTGGAATTGTGAGCTACAATAAACTCTTTCTTCAAATTGCCTTTGCCACAGTAATAAGAAAGGAACGAAAACACCAGGATGTTTCCAAAGGTGTTTAAAGGCAAATGGCATTGCAAACTGTAAGAGCACCCCATTCATTGATGTATCCTTGAACAAATCAATACATTGACAGCTGATATGTACTCACTAAATATTTGTTGAATGGATAGCCAATGCAGAATGTGTGCCAACTTTTGAGAACTATCCTGTGGTGTCAGTTACATTACAAGAATATGCCATCATTTAACATCCTATACATAGTTATTCTTTTAGTTTCACTAAACTAGGTCATTGAGGTCAGGAATTTCTTTGTTTTACACACTTGGTTTACCCATCACTAGCACTAAATGTGGCACATGAAATGCACTCACTAAAGATTTTGAAGGACAAGAGATTTGGCTCCACAGTTAAGAGCGCTTACAGCTATTGCAGAGGACCAGAGTTCAGTTCCTTGCATCCTCATTAAGCATCTCACAACCACCTGTGACTTGAGTTCCTGTGGATCTGATGCCCTCTTCTGGCCTCCATGGACAACTATGCACACATGGTGTACATGTATACACCCAGGGTCATACACAGATTCACACTAAACAAAAGAAAATTAAAGGAAAAAGAGATTTGTTGAAGACAATGAATAGCTTGGTAAGTGATAGCTCGATTGATGGGTGGATGGGTGGCCAGACAGATGAATAGCCAGCTGAGTAGACATCTATTATAATGACTGTTACATGTTTCTATAATTTATGTCTTAAGTGAGAATTTTATTTTTAAAAATTGGATGAGAAAAACGTTATATAATTGATGGAAAAGAAAGTACTTTTTTTGTTTTTGGTCTTTCAAGACAGAGTTTCTCTGTGTAGAAGAAAGTACTTTTAAAAATAATGTGAAGAAAACCTTACTTGGTTTAGATTTGTGCATTAAAATAGTGTTGAAAACCCAAGTTTTGTAAAAACGAAGAAGAAGAAGAAGAAGAAGAAGAAGAAGAAGAAGAAGAAGAAGAAGAAGAAGAAGAAGAAGAAGAAGGGAAGAAGAAAAGAAGAAGGAAAAGGAGGAGAAGGAGAAGAAGAAGACAGAAAGACTTTAAAAACAAAGTGGGTCAGGCCAATTGGATTTCGACTATCTAGCCTTCAGACAACTGCAGAAACAAATGCAAATTTTCTAAGTGGTTCCAGTGATGAGTAAGAAAGGGACAGCATTTGACCTTCCTGATGGTGTTTCTTTTTCAACTAGACTCCAACATCTGCGTAAATAGTGGGAAGTTTCAGAAGTCACCAAAACACTTTTGCTATATTGGCTTCTCAAAGCAAATTCCTGATTGTGTGGAAGCAGTTCACATTGGGGGCTCCTGAGTGCAGGCTTCCAGATGTCTGTAGTTTGCTGTTGTTTAGACTAAGCGTTGGGAAGATATTAGCCTGGTGACAGGCAAAGATAATCAGTTAGGGTCCTCATCACTGATGTTTCTCAAGTAACTCTGTTATTTTCCCTTTATGTCTCTCAGTTTCTCCTTTTATTAAATTGAGAGATTTGGACTAACATTTGCCTGAAATTTTTTTGCCATCCTGTAGCCAATTTTCCCTAGCATAGTAAGAGAATTCTGTTTGCTTTACATTTTAAAGTGTCCACTCCTCCTTGGAAAGTGGCTTCTTGGGAAGCCCTCCTAAAATGCCTTTGGGCACTTAGGCAGGCTAAAGCAATCAACATGTGTGGCAGCCACCCAGCCAGACCATGCTCTGGAAAATCGCTCCACCCCTGGAGGGACTTCACACTGGAGTCCCACACTATTACCTTGTGTAGCTGCTGTGTCTCTGGGAGGGGAGCAAAATGGGAGGCTTTCATGACTGGGGAAAACTTTGGCTTTAAAGATGAGACCTGGAGGTCAGGACTGTTGGGATTGAAACAGGTACTGTGAGAGCGGACCCTGGAAGGACTCGTTGTGGCTTCTTTGAAGTTACCAATGATACTATATTTGAGGCTCCAACCACTCAACTGCTTAACCTTTTCAAAAACAGGAATATGTTTATAGTCTGCATTATGATTGAGAGGGGAAAAAAGGGGAGCAAACTTAGCTATTAAAATCCTCTACTCCCAAAGTGATATTATAGTTTACTATTTAAATTTTTTTTTAACATTTGCACTAGTTTACACCCATAACAGCACACATTTGTGTGCTAAAACTTTACCCTTGCTGTTGGGAAATCTGGTGTGGGTTTCCTTACTTGCAACAGTTATTCTTACCAGTAGCCTTTGTGAGAGTGGAAGCCACTGAAACCATTGGAAGAAACTGAGAGACTTTGGTGAATTCCCATCTTATTGCAGAAATATACCAGTCCTACACCTTCCTAATAATAAATAAAGAGGGCGTTGTGCCCTCTTTTGATGTCTGCGATTATGATTATTGTCAGAACTCTGTCCTCCAGGAAGGGATGTTACACTCCTTTCTCACTGTTCTTATATTATTAAGATTTATATCTGTTAGGACTCCTCATCCTAATCACTGCCTATATGTGAAACATACAGGACACACTTCAGTCAGAGAGGAGATAGGCTTACATAGAGATAACAGAGTCATTTGTGGGTGTACTAAATGTTTTTCTTGATGTATTTTACATGTATGCTATTTTTAAAGTACCGTCATGGATTTTCACATTTGTTCCTCCTAGCTGGTCCTTGATGACGTCTGCTGAGGTCATCATTGCTAGTCTATTCATGAGGTCTTGAGCATCCGAGAACAGTGAAGAAACTTGGCTATGGCTCTGTAAAGAAAGACATTTTTAGGCTATCTGTCCTTTTATTTTTATAAAGTGACATATTATCATGCTCAGAGTGTGAGCATCCTGGAATGTTTGGCTATAGCTAGAGAGGGGAATTCTCATGGAAGAATAAGCAAGTCTCTCACTGACTCAGGATCACTGAGTGTCTCGTTGTCTCAGAGCTGGAAACTGAGCTCACTGTTTTTGGATGTCTGATTATGAGGCTCTCACACTGGACTTCTGGAATGGAAAGAAATAGCTTGCCATTTGACATAAAAATAGGCATTCATTCCAGGAGGAAACGTGGGTAAAAATAACATCAGTACCATTAATCTCCATTGCCTATGAGGACACTGGGCAAGTCCCTCCCCTTCTTTCAATTTCCCGTTAGGCTCTTTGCCTAAGTAGCTCTTTGTTCATGCCAGTTCAGAAAAGTGAAGGTGTTGAATCTTCCCTGTACGCTTTGGAGAGGGAGGAATGCTACAGAATCTAGAACTTTCTTTCTATATATATGCCACAGTAGCCCCAAGCTTTCTGCATGCATTTTCCTAATAGTGTGGGCCTTTGCATTTAAGAAATTTCAGATGGCTGTATTAGAAGAAAACATGTAATTATTTTCTCTGCCCAGAAATAATGAATCATTTATATGGGAGAAACAAAAATCCCAAGTGATACATGCAGAATAAACAGCTACCTGTGCCTCATCCCCTCCTTAAGGGGAAACAAAGTGGCGGAAGGAGTAGATATATCTGTCATACCTATCACAGGTCTTTGTCCTGTCATTCATAAAAAAAGAGACTGTCCATAACTGTCATAGAGTAATATTTGGTGAACTATGATAATGTACTTAAAAACTATGAAAATAAAGAGCCAAACACCACACAAAGAAATAATGTAAACGTTATTTCTGCTAAGTCTGTTTAGACTTAAGTGTGTATGTGCGTGTGTGTGTGTGTGTGTGTGTGTGTGTATCCATTATCTGTGACATTGCAACTTTTCTCTAACATCAAAATTCTTTTCTGCCCCATTGGGGCCAATTTTTAAAATTCCGGTGTCCCAAGTAGTTTGACTTATTTACATAAACAAGACCATGAGAGCTAAAAAGAAAACCCTTCCAGAACATGGACTGTTTTGAGAGCTGATGAACATTCATCTGTTTGCTTGTGAGTCCCCAGAAAGCTTACTTAGCACTCCAAGACTATGGAGGATTGTAGCATCGGCAGCTCTCAGAATCTCAGACCACATGAGTAAAGTGTTGGGGCTTAGGGGTGCGGCTCAGCAGCAAACACAGAGCTGTGTGCCGCTGGCGACGAAAGTGCTAAGGAGAAATCCAGAGAACTTTAGAAATCTATTTCCCATTGCCCAAGCTTCTTTGGAACTTGCTTTGGTTATTGTCAAGAGTCAGATATATTTACCATGCTGTTGCTGGCTCCTTAGAGTCAACAGATCTTACACATCCCATGTGTGTGCTATTTAGCCTCTGGAAACAATATCTGTTTTTTTTTTTTTTTTAAATATTCGTGGAATGATTCCCAAACTTTTGTAACTGGAGAACCACCAGCAAAATAGTTTTTGGTGTTTTTCTTCTTTTCTTTCTTTTTTCTTTTTTTCTTGTGAGAACAGCTGAGCTGGCTTAAACCTGTATTAAGAAATAGAATTTCCTTGCTTCAGTCACAGCTGACTCTTGGAGAAAAGCAATGACATCACCTTATGCATCACATGTCACAGTTTCTTTGAACAAAAATCCTTTATGATTATGAGACCACTCCCGTCTGACAGGATAGCTATATGAGGGGAGCAAGTCTGATGGACCCAGAAGGTATGGTGAGTTCCAGATGCAGAGAGAACCACACCAGATTTCTGGATTGAAGCTAAGTCATGATATTGGGCCAGTAATCCCCATCATATAGCACTTCTTTTTTAGAAATAACCTTGCTGGGCGGTGGTGGCGCATGCCTTTAATCCCAGCACTCGGGAGGCAGAGCCAGGCAGATCTCTGTGAGTTCGAGGCCAGCCTGGTCTACAGAGTGAGTAGGAGTAGCCTCCAGGACAAGCTTCAAAGACTGTGATCTGAAGACCCTTTGGCCGGCACTTGAAGAAGACAGATCATAAACAGCTCTAGAAAGGCTGAGTTGTCCCAGGCTGGTTAGTGCTGTTTTGGAAGATAATACATTTTATGTCAGTGGGTGTATTCAAGAAGTTACAGAAAATTTTTGCAGAGGATTTTAATTTTAATTTACAAATGTTCATGCATTGTATTCCACAATGATAATACTGTGAAAGTTAGGATTTGAGGTCAGGGTTCTCATGATATACACATGGCAATGCAATTTTAGAAAGTTAACATTTTTCACAACCTCAAAACAGCAATATAGTAAGAAATGCCACTAATGTCGTACGTAATGGATTTCTTTCGCCCTCCAGCATAAGGGAGACAAAGATGTAATGGCTGAGAATTGAAGCAGAGGACTAAGATGCAGAGGGGCCAACTACAGAGCAGGGATGTTTTCACAGAGAACATTCACAGAATGTTCTCACCTCTTAGTATACCTTCTCTCCTTAGGCCCTTTGTTACCAGATCTGTCCTTAGAGAATGGCTGCAGGCCAGAGTGCAACACTTGTGCTCAAAGCAGTTTCTGACAGCATTGATTCAACCGTAGCTTATTCAGAGAATACCTAGAAGATTGCAGTCAGGACCCCATCCCTTGCCTCTGTAGGTCCCTAAAAGATTACAGTCAGGACCCCATCCCTTGCCTCTGTAGGTCCCTAAAAGATTACAGTCAGGACCCCATCTCTTGCCTCTGTAGGTCCCTAAAAGATTACAGTCAGGACCCCATCCCTGGCTCTCTGTAGTGACGTAAAAGAGAATAGAGATTCAAGAGTGCGATGATGCTAACTGATCCAGATTCTACCATTGCCAGGTGGGGAAAGACCAGTAATTCTGGACCCACTCTCTTATAGACTGTTTTATCTTGGGGAATAACTGAAGGTCAAGACAAGATGAGTGAGAGAGACAGAGTTCATGAAGTCCCCAAATCTGTGCTTTTATCACAGGACCCTGACACTTGCTGTCCCAGAGGAGGCTTAGATATAGAAACCAGGGGTTCTTCAGTAAGTGAAGAGGGCCGAGAGGTCTCTGGGCAAGGGTTTTTATACATTAAAGCAGCCTTTCTGAGTGTCCGTGTTCAGTTTTTAAGACAAATTAAGCTGTTATACCAACGATGCTTTTCTTTGTTAGAATTTATACAAAGTCACTATGTGTACGTAGACGTTAGAAGTCATGATGGGGATTACTGACGCAATACCATGGCTTCCATGTGAAGTTGCTGATCCTAAGGCATTGAGAGGCTTATGAAGGTCACTGAGCAAGCCATTAGCAGAACTGGAGACATGTCCCTAGATTCTTCCTAGGCTTATGAGCCCCCCTTTCCTAGTTCTACCTTATTCTTTATGAGTCCAGTTAAGAAGTTGCTATTCTCTATGAGTCCAGTTAAGAAGTTGCTATCTCTCTAAAGATGTCATTTGAGTGTGGGAAGAGTGACATAAAAGATAATAGAGATTCAAGAAAGCATCCATACTGGGGTGAAGGACCCAGGGAAGCCACAAGGCTGCTGGGAGTGGCCAAGAAGATCCTCAGATACTCAGTTTGACTCCAGCTCCAAGAGAGCTAAGTGTTGACATAGTTAGACATATTTGGAATGCAAATCTCCCTTCTTCCTCAGAATCCCACTGCTCCCCAGGTGTCAGCTGCAATCAGTGAGAGCTCCTCCCTAGGGGAGTCTTCCTTTCTGCTCCCTGCTTTACTCAGTCCTGGTGACCTTATCTCAATGCTCTTCATCTTCAGCTATAATCCCCTGTTCATATGGTGGGGTGGAGGCTGAGGCTGCTATTCATTTGGGGTTTACTTTAAGCAGCCTTTGCTGAGCATTACTCCTCAGCTCTACATCACAGTTGCCTTCGTCAGGGATTCTACTGCTGTGACGAAACACCATGACCAAAGCAACTTGGGAAGGAAAGGGTTTGTTTGGCTTACATTTCCACAGCACTCTTTATCACTGAAGGAAGTCTGGACAGGAACTCAAACAGGGCAGAAACCTGGAAGCAGGAGCTGATGCAAAGGCCAAGGAGGGGTGCTGCTTACTGGTTTGCTCCTTGTGGCTTGCTCAGCCTGCTCTCTTACAGAACTCAGGACCACCAGCCCAGAAATGGCACCACCCACAATGGGGTGGGTCCTCCCCCATCAATCACTAATTAACAAAATGCCATAAGGCCTGCCTACAGCCCAGTCTTACAGAGGTATTTTCTTAATTGAGGTTCCCTCCTCTCCAGTGAGTCTAGCTTGTGTCAAGTTGATATAAAACTAGCCAGAACAACAGTTTCCTGAGGTGTTTGTGCAAATATTGTGTTCTTCTGGATCCTTCCCTAACTTCTCACCTGTAATGAATACTTCTCACAAATGAATGATTTACTGTCTATGTTTTGCATCAGAGTATTCCCCTAAATAAGTAAAAATGGTAAATTACCAGTGAGTGGTTAATTTCAGAAAAATACTAAGAAAAGATAACACATACACTTTTTCCTTCTGATTGCTTTAAAAATAAGAACAAAGGAGATTTACTGATAACTACTCAAACCAAATTCTTGGTCTCAATGCAATATTTTATTTGCCTAAATGAGGGAGTGATTATTTAATTGAATTTTAACCACATTTTCATCCTTTTCGGAGCATTTTCAAGTCATTAGCACGTGGCAACCAGGATTGGTCCATTACTCTCTGGTCCTGGAAAAGCGATTTGAAAACCCAGCAGCAGGGAAGCCAAGGCTGTTAAAATCCTCATTTCCCTAAAGGATGTCAGAAGTCCTCAAGGGAACTATTTACAAGGAAAATCTGTTTTCTCTTTGGAATTTACAGATTTTATTTGTCTATTTTTCTCTTCTTACATTTCTGCTCTTGCCCGGTCCCACGTGGCAGGAACACAGATCCACCTGCCCTTCCACAGATGTCCCTTCCCAGTAGCTCACTGAAGTCTGCAGTTTTTTCATGTAAATGCTTTTGCATTAATCTACCTTTGCAAACACATCCTCAGCCTTACTGGCTTCTTTCTGACTTTTAAGAATCATAAGAATGACCTACTAGTTCTAGTTGAAGCAACTTGTATTTTTTTTTTTTAGTAGCTATTAAGAGACCACTATGTTTTTAGCCAAATACCATAATTTAAACAATTTGTTTATAAATTCCAAGTGTCTTGTCGCTTTCCTTCCCATTTAACTAATCACCTGATGGTTGTTATGTTCTTATTACAGCCTTCACGGTGCTATGTTATCTTATTGCCTTGACATTGACTTAGACTCAAAGACGTGTTCACATTCAATGTCCCTATTATGCACAGTTGGTGACTAGCTCACAGCAGTATATTAGCAGCCCTCAATGTTCGATGAATGGACAAGTGATAAGGGGATATCCCAGTCCTTTCTATTAGTTAATTGCAGTGCTGTGCTCTTACCCTGCAAGGAAATGTCACGAAACACGACAGAATCCGCTAATAAGAGTTTTATTAAAGATAAAAGGGACAGAGAGTGTGCAGGCCTGTGGAAGAGACATGTGTGTGGAGAAGAAGGACCGGAAACATGGCGCCGGATTTTAAAGGCTGGGCGTGCACAGGTCGACATCACTACTCCACGCAAGCACGTAGATCACATGGCTATGTTGCGCGCATACGTTGCCATGCAACGTCACGGATCCTGGTCACATGAGAAGCCTTGTCCCGGAAATGGCTATCTTGACCTGGAACTGGCTTGGCGGAGGTGTCCAGGTCCGCCGGGCATCCTGGTCACGCTAGATGCCCTGACCCGGAAATGGCTATCCTGACCTGGAACTGGCTAGGCGGAAGTGTCCGCCATGCAGACACGCCCGACCTTAAGGGCGTGTTGTGAACCCTTCACCTTCTAGGAGGTTCTTAGTCTTGTCAACAGAAGAAGTTAAGCACAGACTCAAAGGAAGCTCAAGAATAATTTCAATAGAATTTAAAAGAAAAACCCCAATGGGCAAGCTGGAGATCTCAGCAGCTGCCTTGAGGAGGGAGAGAGAGAGGAGGAAAGGAGAAAGCCATACCCTTTGTGTTAGGCATAGAGGCCAGCCACATGGCAGGTAAGTAGCCACATGATGGGGAAGAGAGCTTTAGTGAGAGAATAAAGCCTAAAGTATTAGGGAAAGCATGCTTGGAAACAATATAGAGACAATAAATGCAAAAGTTACATTTTTTTAGTAAGTTAACAAAAAGGTGGGCAGACTTCCAAAGCTTGATGCCTGCAGCCCTCTAAGAAACTGAACTACAGGATGCGAGTTCTGGGAAGAAAAGTACCTTATTTCATTAAAGGTATAGTTTTTCCTCCTATCTCTTTAGCATGGCTTAAAGTGAATCCACCATCCTAATGGTTGGTCCCTTGGTCAAGCGATTAACCTACACAACTGGAGTAACTCTTAAGGGAAGGGGCAAGAGCTTATCTTCACCTAGACATTCTTTACATATCACAACTTCATGAACAACCAGTCACCAATACCTTATTGGAGCTGTGAGGACAAATTCCCTTAACCAAGCTATGTGTGCAAGGCTAAATGATGGATGGACTAAAAGGTCAATGAACAAGGAGAGGTTTGTAGCTAGAGTTTTCCTGCCTGGCCCACAGTCAGGACAAATCTCTATCACCTGCCAGTCCCACAGCCTCAGACCCGACCAAGAAAACACAGAGACTTATATTGGTTACAAACTGTATGGCCGTGGCAGGCTTCTTGCTAACTGTTCTTACAGCTTAAATTAATCCATTTCCATTAATCTATACCTTGCCACATGGCTCGTGGCTTACCGGTATCTTCACAAGCTGTTTCTCATCGTGGCGCCTGGCAGTGTCTCTCTGACTCAGCCTTCCACTTCCCAGCTTTATTCTCCTCCTTGTCCCGCCTACACTTCCTGCCTAGCCAATGGCCAATCAGTGTTTTATTTATTATCAGCAACACATGTGACATACAGAACATCCCACAGCAGAGGTTGGGATGTCACAGTTTAAGAGATCAAATTCCAGTTTATCGTGGCGATCTGTTAGTCTACCAGCCATTCTTTGCCCACCTGTGTCAGATCTAGCAGCCTGATAACTAGATAAAAACCTGAGCAATGTGCCGACTTAAGAAAATCCTGTTCTCCACCAATGGGAAGACTACGAATGATGCCAGTGTCTGAAGTGCCCACCAGTGTATTTTAAACTCACTTTGACTTACGACTTTTTGTTGTTGTTGTTCTGCTACCATAAAACTTCATGAAATTCCTTCCACGTTGGAACCTGGAACCTGGGATGACCTAACTCTGTCTTTTTAGGCCCTGGCCACTCATCTTTGGCTCTAGAACCAACTGTTCACCCCTTTGAGGTGAGAGGTGTGTGTTTTGCATCAACAAAGCCCAAGGTATGCCAAGGAGAATTAGTCATCGGAAAGAAAGAATCAGAAACTTTTGAATTGAACAGATCATTACTGTTTTGTTTCTGTACAAATTATTTCGTTTATTTTTTTTATCTTTAAAATGTATTGTTTTTACTCTAAGTTTCTATGAGATGAGAGACTCTCATTCTTTAACCCAGGCTGGTCCCAAACTTAAAATTCTGTCTCCCAAGTGTTGAGTGCTGTTCTTATGGGTGTGTGCCCTGGCAACTTCATGTTGTTTTACTTGCAAAATTTTCAATTTTCCTCTGACTACTAGTAAACAGTACCCTTAAAACATTACTACCCCAGGAGGACCAGGGGAGAACTCTGAAGTCAAAGATGATTATAACCCTGTGGGAGAGGCACCCTGAGGTGAGCTTCAGAGGTCTTTGGAAACACATGATGGCATTTGGATATTAGTACAAGACACGGCAGAGGAAACGATGTCAGAGCTAAACACCAAAGCAAGTGAAAAGTGCAGAGCTGAAATTTGGAAGGGATGTTTTCCAAGGAAGTGGACACAAACGAAGAGCAGACAGTGACTGACTGGAGGTGAAACTAAATGAGACTTTAGTGTAGAAAATAAGGGAGAAGTAAAGTAGGGTGAATAAACCAGACCAGGAGGAGAGGAGCTTGTGAACCATGCAAAGGAATGTGAATTTCATCTCCTGACCAGTGGAAGTCTTTGAAAGCTTTAAATCACAGCGAGATAGATCCAATTTGCATTGGTAAATAGATGAATGGGAACATGAGTTCACAAGAAAACTCCCTACTAACCTTTAGAATATAATCATGTTCTTTAGGATTTATATCATGTATGTGGGATGATACTATGCATCGTTACGGTGTCTGCTTTTCTGCTGAAAAGTACAGCATGAAGTTCTTCATGTCTTATTCTTAATGGACATGTAATAATCATATGATTATGCCTTATTTTAGTACATCCCTATTAGACAAATCTTCTTTTAATTTAATTATGAAGTTTCCACAGAGTCTTAGAAATCCGGCTTTACAAAACTAAGATGACATTTCCCAGACAGATTTCTCTTTCTCCCCGTACCCCCCTTTTTTTCTTTTTTTGATGCTCTGGGTTTTCAACATTTTTCAGGAACTTGACCAATTAATCAAAATCATGCTAGGAAAGTCTCTTCCCCTTGGGAGATTTTTCTGTATTAGAACAATAAAATGGAAGGAGGTGCCTAGAGGAAGAGGGTCTTGATTAAACACATTTTTAGAATAAATCAAAATGGGAGGTTTAAATAGCATAAATAAAAAACAGATGTATCACTCCAGAATGCCGGCGAGAGAATGTTTATCTGGCTTTCCCCCTCATTTTGAGAGATTATAAAAAAAAAACCCAGAAATTAAAAATTTTCATTTGTACCTTTCCCCCAACCTTATGTCTCGTTTTAACATTATAATGGTTCTACCAAAGTCACTTGAGGATCCATTGTAGGAAGAACTCTGAATTAAGAACATCAGGTAATATCCCTTAGTGTTCTTTGTAAAAGTAATTGGTAGGAAACTGTTGTTTTATATATACTCATATAACTGCATATATATATATTTATACATGTACATATATATACATATACATACACACACACACACACACACACACACATATATATATATATATATATATACCCTTTTTCCTTTGACATTATGTGCATTGTACTGAGGAATTTGCTGTTAGCTTCTCTACATTAAAGCTGATTTGGAAGGTAGCATTTGCGTGTCTATTGATCATTTCCTACTTAGATCACAAGCATCCTCATTTCCTACCACAGGAAGACAGAAGGTTGGTCATTGGCACCCACGCAGTCTTGCAGAGAGCACGGATTAATGAGAGTGTAACAGAATCATCCCTGTCACTCCTTTCAAGAGCAGGCAGCCGAGAATGCCTCTACAGTCTGCAGAAGTGTTTGCGGGAAAGAACGATGGCCGCTCACCCCAGTGTGGGACAGTTCCACATGGTCTTTTAGGCAGAAGAGCTGAAATGGCGGCTGTCAGAGGAAACCCTTCATTTGACTGGCTTGGCTGAAGTTCTTCTAGCTTAAAATTGGACATAACGGTCCTGTCCTCAATATGTAAAATTTCCTTTCCTTTTTTTTTTTTTTTCAGATTTCTACTTTATTGAAGATAGATTCTTTTCTCAGACAACACATTCTGATTATAGCTTCCCCTCCCTCCTCTCCTAAAAGTGCCTCCCCACTTCTCCTCCCCTCTAGATCCATTTCCTTTCTGTCTCTCATGAGCTCAGAGGGAAGGGGTTTGATAGAGACCTCCTGCTTAGACTCTCTCTCCACATAATGTCTGGCTGTGGGTCTCTGCGTCGGTTCCCATCTGCTGCTGCAGGAAGCCTCTCTGATGATGCCTGGATAAAGCACTGGTATATGAATATAGCAGAGTATCATTAGTGATCATTTTGTTCATTTCTTTTTGATCAGCAGTATTTAGTTTTACCCTAGGTTTCTGAGCGATCAACTCTGTGGTGATTGGTTATCCAAGGAGTGTCAGGTATGAGTTCCTTCTCATGAGCCGTAGGTCAAATCAGGCACTGGTTGGCCACTCCCACAAGTTCTGTGCCACCATTGCCCTAGAACATTTTCAAGGTAGGACAGATTGCAGGTCAACGGTTTTGTGGCTGGGTTGGTGTCCACATCTCTCTTTCAGTGGCCTGCAGAGTACCTTCCCATACCAAAGATATTAGAACATAGAGGTGAAGGCTCCATGTAGGCATCAGCTTGACTTCTTCTTGTTCAATGAGTTGTATGGATGTTGTCCTCAGCAATAGGACCCTGCTGTCAGTTTTCATGGAGCAACCTTTTGTCTTAGCAACAGTCTGGGTTGCTGGGGATTTCCAAGAGACCTCTTTGACCAACATCTCAATTGAATGTAACCTAGTCCTGCCACTGGAAGCCTCACCTGTCTATAAGATATGGCCAGTTGAGACTTCATGTCCTCATTAGGATCACCTTCATGGATTCCAGAAAGTTTCCATTGCACTAGGTTTCCACACTACCCCAAAATGCCCACCAGTTCCAGCCTTCTCTCCCCGCATTCTCTCCCTTAATCTCATTTCTGCCCACTTGATTCCCCTACTCCCTTCCCCACCTGCCCCCAGTACACCTGTAAAATATATTCTATTTCCCTCCCCAAGGATATTCCTGCATCCCCTCTAGACTCCTCCTTTTTGCCTAACCTCTCTGAGTCTACAGATTGTAGTTCAATTATCATTTACTTAATGGATAATATCCACTTCTAAGTGAATACATACCACATATATCTTTCTGGGTCTGGGTTACCTCACAGGATGATTTTTTTTTCTAATTTTAGCCATTTGCCTGCAAATTTCATGATGTCTTTTTTTTTTTCCCAAACAGCTGAGTAATATTCCATTTTGTAAATGTGCCACGTTTTTTATATTTATTTTTTGGATGAGGGACATCTAGGTGGTTTCTAGTTTCTGGCTATATGAGTAAAACCACAATGAACATGGTTGAGCAAGTAACCTTGTGGTAGGATGGAACATCCTTTGGCTATATGTCCAAGAGTGGTATAGCTGGGTATTTAGGTAGATTGATTCCCAGTTTTCTGAGGAACCACCATATTGATTTCCATAGTGACTGTACTAGTTTGCACTCCCACCAGCAGTGGAGAAATGTTCCCCTTGCTCCATATCCTAGCCAGTATGAGCTATCACTTATGTTATTGATCATAGGCATTCAGACATGTATAAGATGGAATCTCAAAGTAGCTTTGATTTTCATTTCCCTGCTGGCTAAGGATTTTGAACATTTTTTTAAATGTTTCTCAGCCATTTAAAAATTCCTCTGTTGGGAATTCTGTGTTTCCCATTATTAATTGGATTATTTGGTTTTTTTGATAACCAGTTTCTTGACTTCTTTATATATTTTAGATATTAGTTCTGTATTGCATGTTGGGATGGTCAAGATCTTTTTTCATTCTGTAGGCTGCCATTTTGTCCTATTGACAATGTCCTTTGCCTTACAGAAGCTTTTCAGTTTTATGAGGTCCCATTTATTATTTGTTGATCTTAGTGCCTGCACTACTGATGTTCTGTTCAGGAAGTTGTCTTCTGGGTCAATGAGTTCAAGACTATCCCCTACTTTCTCTTCTATCAGGTTCAGTGTACCTGATTCAGGATTTTATGTTGAGGTATTTGATCTCCTTGTACTTGAGTTTTTTACAGTGTGATAAATATGGATCTACTTGCAAGCTTCTACATGCAGGCATCCATTTTGACCTGCACCATTTTGATGAAGATGCTGTCCTTTTTCTGGTGTTTCTTTCTGGCTTCTTTATCAAAACTCTGGTGCCCATAGATGTGTAGATTTATATCTGGGTCTTCAATTCAATTCCGTTGATTAATGTGTCTATTTTTATGCCAATATCATGCATTTTTTTTTATTACTACATCTCAGTAGTAAAGCTTGAAATCAGGAATGGTGGACTCTTTTGTTGTTAAGGTTTGTTTTAGATATCCTGGGTATTTTGTGTTTTCCATATGAAGTTAAAAATTGTCCTGTCAAGGTCTTTAAAGAATTGTGTTGGAATTTTGATGGGGATTTCACTGAATCTGTAGATTGCTTTTGGTAGGATGGCCATTTTTACTATGTTAATCCTACTGATCCATGAGCATGGGAGATCTTTCCATCTACTGATATCTTCTTCAGTTTCTTTCTTTATTGTCTTAAAGTTTTTATTAAACGTATCATTCACTTTCTTAGCACCAACTTCATTGTGTCCTGTAAGTTTAGGTATACTGTGCATTCATTTTTATTGAATTCTAGAAAGTCTTTAATTTATTTCTGTCTTGACCCATTTTTCATTCAGTAGAGAGTTATTTAATTTCCATGAGTTTGTAAGCCTCCTGTTTTTTCTGTTGTTGTTTATATCCAGTGTTAATCCGTGGTGGCCTGAATTCTTTCAGTTTTCTTGCACCTGTTGAGACTTCCTTTGTGTCAAAGTATGTGGTCAATTTTGGAGAAAGTTCCATGAGGTGGTGAGAAGAAGGTATAGTCTTCTGTGTTGGGGAGAAATGTTCTATAAATATCTGTTAAGCCCATTTGGTTTATAATATCTGTTAGTTCCATCCTTTCTCTGTTTAGTTTTTATGTGGATGACCTGTCAACTGGTGAGAGTGGGGTATTGAGGACTCTCACTATCAGTGTGTGAGGTCAATATGTGGTTGAAGCTATACTAGTGTTGCTTTTATAAAAGTTTGTGCTCTTGCATTTGGGGCATAGAGGATAAGAACTGAAATGTCATCTTGGCTGATTTTTCTTTTGATAAGTATGTGTTGTCCTTCCCTATCTCTTTTGATTGTTTTGGTTTGAAGGCATTTTGTTAGATATTAAAATGGCTATACCAGTTTGTTTCTTAGGTCCATTTGCTTGGAATATCTTTTTCAAACCCTTCACCCTGAGGTAATATCTATCCATGATGTTGAGGTGCATTTCTTGGATGCAACAGAAGGATGGGTCCTGTTTTTCACATCTGTTCTATTGGTCTGTGTCTTTTTATTAAGGAATTGAGGCTGTTAGTATTGAAAGATATCAGTTAGCAATAGTTGTTGATTCCTTGTTGTATTTTCTTGTTGTTGGTGGTGTTGGTAGTGGTGATGTGTATGTGCTTCCCTTCTTTTGATTTTGCTGGTATGAGATTATTTATTTTCTATGTTTTCATGTGTGTAATTACCCTCCTTAGATTGGAGTTTTCCTTTTAGCACCTTCTATATGGTTGGGTTTATAGATAGATATTATTTAAATTTGACTTTGTCATAAATATCTTATTTTCTTCACCTATGGTGATTGAAAGTTTTACTGGGTATAATAGTCTGGGCTGGCATCCATGGTCTCTTAGAGTCTGTGGCACATCTATCCAGGCCCTCTTGGCTTTTAGAATTCCCATCGAGAAGTCAGGTGTGATTCTACTAGGTCTCCCTTTATATGTGACTTGGTTGTTTTTCCTTGCAATTTTTAATATTCTTTCTTTGTTCTGTATGATTAGTGTTTTGATTATTATGTGGTGAAGGGACATTCTTTTCTGGTCCAATCTATTTGTTGTCATTTATGCTTCTTACACCTTTATAAGCATCTCTTTCTTTAGGTTAGGAAATTTTCTTCTATGATTTTATTGAAAACATTTTCTGTGTCTTTGAGCTGGGTTTCTTTTCCTTCCTCTGTATCTATTATTCTTAAGTTCTGTCTTTTCATGGTATTCCAGACTTCCTAGATATTTTGTGTCAAGAGTTTTTTAGATTTAATATTTTCTTTGATGGACGTATCCACTTCTTCTATTGTATCTTAATGCCTGGCATTTTCTTTTCTATCTCTTGTATTGTGCTGGTAAAGCTTGCCTCTGTTGTTGCTATTCAAGTTCCTAAAGCTTTAATTTCCAGAATTCCCTCAGTTTGTGTTTTCTTTATTGATTCTATTTCCAATTTCAGGTCGTGAACAGTTTTATGTATTTCCTTATATTGTGTGTTTGTGTTTTCCTGGATTTCTTTAAGGGATTTATTAATTTCCTCTTTAAGGACCTGTATTATATTCATAAAGGCTGTTTTAAGGTCTTTTTCTTGTGCTTCAGCTATGTTGAAATATTCAAGGCCTGTTGCGGTTGGATAGCTGAGCTCTAGTGGAGACATATTGTCCTAGTGTTTTTACATTGGCATTTGAGCATCTGGGTTTGGGATGGTGAAAGGTCTAGGTGCTGATTTCTGGGTTTGTCTTTGTTGGGTGGATGTTTTGTTCCTTGGTTTCTGTTTCCTCTCTGGATTTTCAGAGAGTGTGATGGCTGTGCGTTGCCTCATTTCCTGGCCCGCTCAGCTGGTCTGTCCACAGGGGATGCCTGCTGGTGTTGAGGGATGGGTAATTGGGATGAGTTGGGGCAGGGGAGGGGTAGGCCTTTGTGATCAGTTGAGGATGGGGTCAGAGAGGAAAGGGAGACCACAGCCAGTTTCCAAACACAGATGAGGATGAGCCTGGCAGCACTGGATCTCCAGAGCAGCTGGAGAGCTGTGGTTCTGCATTCAGCCAACTTGTTGCCCTGGGAGGGGTGGCCCTTGGGTTAGCAGGGGGTGCTTGCTGGAACTGGGCTCTGGAATCCAGAGACAGTTTCAGGGGAGGGAGGTGAGGAGGAGACATGGACAGAGGGGAGGGAAGACTGAAGCTGCTGTTCTGTTGCAGTGCTAGGGGTGAGACTGCAGGGTGGGGTCTGGGGGAGCAGAGAGGAGAAGGTGTTCAGGCAGCCTGCCTGGTTTTCTGGCAGGCATGGCCTGTGGTTTAGCAGGGCACCCCTGCTGGAGTTGGGTGCTGGGACACAGCAAAGAGCAGGAGGAGCGAGGTCAGGAGGGAAGGTCTGTGAGAGCTGCAGGTTATGGGTGGGGGTGGGGTGGGTGGATAATGTGGGGGTGGGGGTGGGATCTGCAGCTGGTGTTCTGTTGCAGAGCTAGGGGATGATTCTGTGGGATTGCATCCGGGTTCAGGACTAGCCGGGAGACCTGGCTGGAGGCAACAGGACGTATTGTTACCTGTCACTCAGTGGGATTGATCTCACTACCATCTTATGTTGTGGTGAAAACTAGTGTCCTAGACTCTCTTCTACAGCCAAATGGAGATGTTTCTGGAAAGGAATTTTTAAAAAATTCAGGTGATCCCCTTGTTCTGAACTTCTTATGTATGTCTTCAAACAACGACACGCTGTATACTTAACTTTCAAACTCCATTCCAGTTTGGCCTAGATGATACAGGATTCTTCAGTATTCTCAGTTACTCCAAAACCTACCCTCTTCACATGTATTTCCAGTAAACTCATCCTCACAGGTGGCTGAGTCTTTGCCCACATGTCTTGCTGATGGTAAACGCATTCCAGCGGCTGTACCTGAAATGCCATCTTCCTTATGTTCTGTTACAGACATTATGGAGGCAAACTTTCCTATTCAGACCTTCAATGCTCTTTGAATTTTCATAGTAAATGTTCTTATGAATTTTCATAATAAATGTTTTTACTTCTCTTATGATTGCTTACTTGATTCTGAATTATAATATCTAATTTTTCGTCCTATCCCCCAGATTAGCTAATGAAAAGTAGGGATTACCTCAGTTATTTTGCCATTTCTTGTGTTGGTTTAAACACAATAATAAAGTCATAGTCACTAATAATGTGTTGGTGTTGCATTAGGGACAGGAACTAATAATGTAAATTTTCAAAAGGTAGTATATCTTCTTGGTGTCATTTGACTGAGAAACAGGTTTGAATTCTCTATTTCACTCTTCTGGTGTCTTCCATCATCCCTGTCTGTCTGTTGTATGGATCTGAAGGCTGACTTGGGAATCTATCCCTGTGTCTCTATCTGCATCTGAATGTTTCTCCCTAACAAAGCGATTCTTTCTTTCTTTTATTGAACAGCACAGAAAGCATCTCATAGGGAAGGAATGAGGGATTCCTTACAGAGACCTTTAACAGAGTTTTATAAGGGATTAAATTACTGCCTCCAGCTGATCCCAACTGACCCACATAACAAACAAACAAATTATGATACAATATCCAAATGATGCTTCCGACATTTATGGTGGATATTCATTTTTATAAGACTGTATTAAACGTAAATTTGCTTGTTTTCAGCAAATGATTATTATACTACACATACAAATACACACACATTACACCGGTCAGAGGTGTGGAAGAATACATAATTTAAAATTACAACTGGGCATTATTTAGGTTATAAAAGTTGATTGCAGGGAAATCCAAGGCAAGTAAGATTGATTTGTTACATTTCTCTCTTATAGAAAGGTTAAACAAACAGGCCGAGTAAAGAGTAGGATGTCGGTCTTAAGTCTTAAGTGATCTCAAGATGTATTATTAACCTTGGCTGTGAGGTCAGGTGAAAGTTCCAATCTTTTGCCTTGGATTTCCCATGCAATCAACTTTTATAACCTAAATAACGCACAGCTATAATGTTAAGTTATGTACTCTTCCATGCCCCTGAACCAAGAATAATGTGTGTGTATTTGTAAATGTAAGATAATTTGTTATCATAATATATTGCCACGCAATCTTCCCCACCCAGTTGCAGCCCAGGGCCTTTCTTAAATGTCGAGCAGTTTGAGTTCAGAGATGAAGTTGAGACTGAACCTCAGGACATCTGGAAATACATAGTCAATAGTACCATGTACAAAGTTGGAACTCTGGAGTGGCAGACTTTTCCTAGCAAAAACCAAACATTCGACAGCTAACCTCTACCACAGTGTCACATTTCAAGGAGGAAGTGAAACAATGTCAACCCACAGTGTGTACAAATTCAAACTCAGAAACCCTAAGTTTTTTTAACTACTGAATATAATTTCACAGTCTGTTTGATATGATTTTTTTCCTGGCTTCTTTTTTTTTGAAAATAAATTCAAACCAGCCTCTTAATTGGAGCACTCCCATAGTCCCTTTTTATATTCATTTGCAACCACTTTGCAACTTTAATTTGGCTTATTCTGGATGGATGGTATTGCTTTTCAAGGGATCTATTTTTCAGGTTTAACTTTTTAGCATATTCATTGGTTTAAAGTGGTAGATATCTCATTTTTCTGATGAAAAACGTGGTTTAGCCATTTTGTCTTAGATGTTATGGTATACTACGAAAACCACTGACTTTGGAACTGGAAGAAAGATGATGGGTTCCAGCTCCTCTGTCAGGGTGCCTACGCCTGTAGGGCTCTTCCTACACAGACTTTCAGTTGTCCTAGTCACGTAAGCATAGATGGGGTGGAAGTATTGAACGGAATGGCTGCCAAGGAACACTGTACCACATTTTAGGATTCTGATATCAGTTTGATGACAATTTTATAGTGAAAGTCATTCTTCGAAGTTAGTGACATTTACCTTAGTCAAATAGAGTCTCAGAGACTTGATTAGTCTTTTGAGATATTCTGAAGCAAAGAGAAGTTTTTGGTTAAAAGAGTTAGAAAAATGTGGAATACATTATTCCTCTTATGAGGATTCATAGTACAGCAATACAATGAAGACTCCAGATACCGTGCCCTCAGGAAATATGATTCACTTGCAAGTTTATCTTACACTTTGTTTATTAAAAATAAAATGGTTTTGTAGGCTTTAATCACCCAGCGGGATATCCTTCTCAAGATAAGAGCAATCTGTAAGTCTGCAATCATTTTTACTTCCTGGGTTATACTGTCACGTGTATAATCACTGATGAGATCCTCAGCTTGGAAGATTTTCTTTCTGCCTTCTTTGGTTCAAAAACCTCGAGTATGTCTCAAGTGAATACTTGCTGGTATTCAGTTGACCAGATCAAAGTTAAAGTTCTTCACTGTTAAGAAAAAGCACTTCTTGGAATGTCTCCACGTTGCATCGAACATAACCTTACTCACAATGAAATGATGAGTTCCTCCAACCCACAAACTGTACACCCATACAAAACTCTTCCAGTTTCTTTACTGTTTCCATCCTATTCCTAGTAGATTACCGTTGACATTTTAAAGCTACCCTTGATTTTACATTTTTTTTTGGTTACCCTGCTGTTGTTATTTTTTAAAAGGGGGAATTCCAGATGTTTTCCTGAGACTATTAGTCTCTTCCAAACGTATTCTTCTCCCAGTTACTCCTATGATAACCAGGCTTTTCCCACAACTCAAAGAATGTCAATCAGATAGCCTCCATCTCCCACCACCCGATGAGAGATGAAGCCTTCCATAGCCAGCACTGATAAATTAGTTCATATTTTTCAAAGCCTTTTAAAAAAATGAAAGAGGATATATTGTTCATGAACACACTTGCTCCCATTTATATACAGACCTATATGTAGACCAATCACTTCCCCTTTTCTAGGAGGGAAACCTCAAATCTCAGCTTTGTGTGTCTGGCTTCCGTTTATCTAGTTCTATTCAGCTGTGTTTCTGTTTCATCAACACATAATGCATTGCTCCTGTTACTGCTCCTCTTGTTCTGCAGTCGATGTATCACATGCTTTCTGTTCTTCAAGACGGTCAATCCATCCTGCACTCCAGGATGCCTTTCCATCCAGGTTACTGTGCCTCGACATTTCTGTCTGCAGCAATGTTGTCTGCCAACTATTCACGCTGACACTGGTCCTGCACAGACTTTTCTTTCTTTCTTTCTTTCTTTCTTTCTTTCTTTCTTTCTTTCTTTCTTTCTTTCTTTCTTTCTTTCTTTCTTTCCTTTCTTTCTTTCTTTCTTTCTTCCTTCCCTCCCTCCTTATTTCCTCCCTTTCTTTCTTTCTCTCTTTCTTTTTGTTTTGTGTGTGTGTGTGTGTGTGTGTGTGTGTGTGTGTGTGTGTGTATGTTCTCATATGTGTGGGCATATATATGTGTACATGTGCACATGTGTGGATGTGTGTGCAGAAGCCCAAAGTTGACCTTGGATATCTATCTACTGTTTGTCTATCTATCTATCTATCTATCTATCTATCTATCTATCTATCTATCTATTTTTTTGAGACCGTGTTCCTCTGAGTAGTCCTGGCAATCCTGCAACTCATTCTGTAGACCAGGCTACGCTCGAACTAGGAGATCCACTTGCCTCTGCCTCCCAAGTACTGGGATTAAAGGCATGCACCACCGCCCAGCTGGAAAATTCACTTTATTGTGTTGAGGTTTCTATCTACACCCAAAATTCACCAATGGCAGCTAGTCTAACTGCTCACCTTACCCCTTGGATTGATTTCTCTCCTTCTGAGTGATAGGATTACAGATGGGCACTATGTCTACATGGCTTTTAGGAGGGTGCTGAAACACTGGAACTGTTAAACCCTTTCTCTACCGAGCCATCTCCCTAGCCCAAGAGCCTTTCTTCTGGCTGTTGACAATCCATATATTCCTAATGGGATTGTATCTAATGAAAGACCAAGACCATTGATGTGGTTTGAGTGAAATAAATGTCACCAATAGGTCCATGGACTTGAACACTGGGTGCCCAGTTGGTGGCGCTGTGTGAGGGCTGGTGGAGCCTTTAGAAGGTGCAGCCTTGCTGGAGGAAGTACTCACTTTGGGGGGTCTTGCTGTTTTGTAACCCCATCTTACCTGCTGTTAGTCATCTTCTTCCTGTGTGTGGTAAAGTTATAATCAGCTTCCTGAGCTTCCTGCGTGAGCCACCGTGCCTTCCTGGCCATTATGGAGTTTCCCTCTGTAACAGTAAACCAAAATTAACTGTTTCTTCTCTAGGTCACTTTTGCTCATGGTATTTTGTGGCAGCGTTAAAAAGTAACTTACACAACCATGTCACGTTTATTGTATGTTACTCCGAAGTGTTTATATTCAAAAGAACTACCAAAGTCCTTTTACTGAGAAGCATCTTGCTACACGGATGGCATTTGTACTAACTCACCTTGAGTTTGAGAAAACAGCAAGTAAAACCCCAAATATGTGCTTGTGAATGTATATTTCAGTTCAAGTTTTTCCCACACATTTTTATTTTGTGTGTATGTGGGGGTAGTCGGGGTGGGGATATTTGTCATGGCATGCATACATGTGGAAGTCAGAGAACTACTTTCTAGTGTTGATTCTCCCCTTCCACCATGTATCTCCCAGGCGTTAAACAGGTTTTCAGGCTTGGTGGCCGAGGCCTCTACTCTCTGAGCCCCCTTGCCAGCCCAAAGACATAGGTCCTAATTACGGTCCTGCTACCAATTTTCTGGACAAATCTTTTACTATATCTGTCAATAGAACAGTGGGGACTATATGATTGAAAAATGCTTTCAGGCCAATTTCCCTAGGTTTATTAGAAGTGAGTGTTTGTAACACCAGTGACAGGATTAACACTACCTGACATGGTTAGACCCTAAGTATATTTTCTAAAATTTAACATTCACAGAAATTCAGATAACCTGCCATTTTCTTTCCAGTAGATTCTGTGGGCTGAAGTACAGAGAATGCTTGTATTGATACATAACCTTTAGCTATGGTAGGGATGTCTCATTTGCTCTCTAGCCCGGAGGTCACTGCTGTGGCAGGATGCTCGGAAGGCAGCAGGTGTGAAGCCAGAGACATTTATGAAACACTGAGACACCCTATCACAGACACTATTCCTTAGTGAGATCATGTGGCCCAGCAGCTTTGGAGCACATTCTTGGTAGCTTGATGGGTAAAGTTCTCAAGGACCTCAGACTCTTCTAGAAGTTTTCTCCAGGAGGGGTCTGGAAGTAAACTTCTCTTTGGTTGTCAGCCATGGTACATTCCTTTGCATATGCTGAAATGAGTCCTTGGAAATAAGTTTTGAGGCAATCTCCGCTTTCTTCTAAAAGCAAAGGTTTATATTCCATAGAAGAATTTGTCATCTTTCTCTTACCAAAAAGGTATGAGTGGAAAAAAATGTTGAGTTACTGGTTTGCTTTTCCTGCATTCCCTGGTGAAATAGTTAAGAGGAAATATTAACTCTTCTTTGTGAAATAGGGAGTGTAATAGATTAGAAATTGTAATGATGAACGTACTTATATATTCACAAACCCTCAAGGCCTTTTTAAGAAACGGTGTTGACAGACATCGCCAGTGTTGTTCTAGCACTGTGACAGTGTCCAGCAGCCCAGTGACCAACTGGTCATTTATTTTCCCTGACCACAGGCCTCCTTTGCAACCCCCTGGAGAATTCCAAGTGTTTATGTGAAAAGGGGGAACAATAACCCTACACTCTGCTTCCTACTCCCCAGCCTCCCAGTCCTTCTTGCCTGTGACAAAGAGCTGAGCCTGTCCCTGTGTCTTTTCACAGACTGGTCCCACAGGCACATTAAAACAATCAACCAACCAATGAACAAAAAAACCAAATCCTTCTATTTTGTTTTCAAAATAGTCTCAAGACCAGAAAAACCAGTGCCAAGTCTCTATTAAGCTATTACACTGTTGGTTTTCAAGGAATATTTCAGAAGCAGAAATCGGCAGATGATGGTGGTCCATCAAAGTGCACACAATCAAGTCACTGTGACGTTGTGCGGTTTCAGGGAGATGTGATATGGATGCGAATACTGGAAAGCATGACTCAGAGCGAGCAAGCAGGGAACTGGCCTTTCGCGCTAGGAAAGCTGTGACCAGAACTCCACAGTGGGTCACCAGAGAAAGATAACACTCATCTCCACTTGTGGTCATGAAAAACACATCCACAGTATCATGAAGTTTATCAAGAGTGACTTCACCTCAGCACAGCTTTCTACTTGGTGCTAAAATTCCCTGTTTATATAAGGTGCCCTTTTACATGATGATCTGCCTTGAGGGAGTATCTTAAGGCTAAGGATTTGTCTCTAGATTCTTGAGGAGTTTCACATTCCCATGCGGGGACACCCAATTAAATGACCACTTTCAGTTTTATTGTAATGTGTGTTGCAAACTGTATCACAACATGCAAAGATCAATTCTTATTATTAACAACTTTACAACTATATTCTCCCTGTTGCCTTCATGATCAGAGGAGCTCAGTTCTCATACAGTAGAGGGGGTTACCAGATTACTACTATGTTGTTGTTTTTTGTTTTTAATAGGCTAAGGTGAGATTCTTTGTGCATTGAAACTGTGACTCCTACAGCATTCACAGGACACTGACCAAAGTGTGTTATGAAATGTGCAGCATATACTTCCAGAAGAAATTTCCAGGGAGCACTAAAATTTTGCCTCCAAGAACAGTAGCAGGAACCAAATGTCAGAGAGGTCTTGGCACACGCTGTCTTTTTAGTAACCATTAGTCACCCTCTGACACCTCGAGGGAGACAGCTGGACCAGCACCATCAAGACCAAGATGCCTGTTTTATTGCTCATTTGATCTCTGCCCTTGTGTTTAGAACCAAAGCGGCCAGCCTCATACCAATAAACCACATAAACTGATTTCACTGTATCCAAGGCCAGGATGACTGGTCCACATTCCATCACCAAGACGAATCTGTGCCCAGCTGCCATCCAAGTTTTTGCTGGGCTTTGTTGTTGTTAGAAAGCTAGACACATTGCAGATGGCTTGAACAATGTTGTCCAATTAAGCATGCACTTAATTTTGACTAATACTCTGAAGTTTAATTTTTTTTTAACAACAAGAGATAGTGTTTGCATTGCCTGGTAACATGGGTTTCCTTTATCTAAATACCTCCTAGAAAATTTAGCTGATGGGTGGAGTCCAGATGAGTTCACAGGGTATCACATTCTTGGTGGCAGGTCACCATCAATGTTTAATGTTAGCATATAAGCATAGGAGATCACCATGCGGTAGAAACAGCAGGCGTCTGTTAATCAGACTCTGCACATTAAGTAAAGGAAGGAAAGCTTGTAAGCAGTTGGCAGATGAGAGCTCTTTAGACAGCTCATTCCTTTCCAACTTATTCCACAGGGGAAATGATACTCTTCAGAAATCTTGTTCCCCCTTCATCTTCACCAAATAGCATTTTGAAAGCCATAAATATTTACTCATAACCATGGATACATTCTTAGACCAACATTCCATAAATACAAAGATAATTCATTTTCTACACTAGCATGGACACCTAGTTTCTGAGTTACCGTGAGAACTTTAACACTAGAAATTTCTGAGTGCTCTACATGGAGATGTAGGGAAGAAATAGGATGTCTAGAAATTGAAATAATTCCCGTGCCTGAAAGGTTTTTGAGTTTTCTGGGTTATAGCAACTCTTTTGGTAATTAGATTTTGAAATGGAAAATACAATAACCCAAAGACAAATGCTTCGCTTTCGGTTTGTTATACTACAAATTCAATATATCACACCTATTGTTAGAGACACAAAATTTAGTATTAAGCTTCCCAAATCAAAGCAGAAAAAAACACAGTTATTATGTGTGCCCAAGGTATGCTGAAATTAATTTTATGAATTTGTCAGAAGAGGCTATTATTTCCCATACTAAATTATGAAAATAATTCCATACATAGGTATTTTTTAAACTATGGTGGTAACATGATATCACTAGGAAATAAAATACTGAGTCATTTCAGATGGTTGCTTTTTTATTCTCTACAAATCTGATACTATCCTAATAAAATCTTTAGTGCTCTCCTAAAATAAAATGTAATTCTCTTAAGTAACTTGACTTTTACATATGCTAGATAATATAATAATGTACAAGGTTAGTTTAATTCAGTAGCTCCAACAAATTGCTAATTTTATTTCCCAATTTATGTTTTCTAAAAAATGCTTTTAATTTTTTTTTTCAGTATTTTCGAGGTGTGCATTTACTTATATGGTCTGGAAAAGAAAAATCAACTTAGGCCAATAAAAATTTGAAGTGAATTTGGAGACTAGCAAGTGGAATATTTACCACCACCACCAAAATTCTGGTGGCACAGTCTGTATCCTGAAGGTTCCTTCAGTAAATGAAGACTGTTGTGGCTGGAGGGGAGGCTCCGCCGGTAAAATGCTTACTGTGGAAAAACAAGGACCTGAGTTTGATCCCAGTACCAGGGTAAACCTTGGATAGATGATGTGGACCTGGAACTCCAGCGCTAGGGAGGCAGAGACAGGCAGAACTCCTGAACTCAGTCAACAGTCAGCGGAGCTCGTCCATAAGCCAAGTTCAGTGAGAAGCCCGTCTCAAAAAAGACAAGGAGCGGTAGAGGGACACCCAGTGCTGACCTCGGGTCTCCACACATGCATGCACGCTCACATTCCCCCAAACCTGTACTTCTTCTAATGATATGCTTGCATTTTTGTGTCTGTTTGTCCTATCTTGTTCCTTAGTTGGAAAACATTGTTATAAAGTGAATAGGTGAAGGAAGAGGAAAAGAATGGATGGAGGGCAAAAGGGAAGAGGTAACTCACCCCAGCTGTCCTTTGTTTATTTTGGGAGAACCCCGAACTGGCCTGAGTTACTGCAGTGCCTTTCTGACTATTACAAAATCTCTTCTCCAGACAACAGCCTTGGTGGGTTATCATTTAAAGACGTGTACAACATCTTGTTACATCCCTTCCTGAATGTCTTTAACAGTTAGCTTCCTCTTGCACTTAGCATGGCATCCAGACTTTACCATCACCTCTCAGCCATCTGTCCCGTTACTCAGCTCTCCCTCCTTGCTCTGCTCTGCCCTGCTTTTAAAACACACCTCACTCTTCCACTTCAGGGCCTGTGTACACTTCCCTTTTCTTTCCCTGGGGTGGTCTTTCTCTTCTTATTCTTATGACTAGATCCCCTGCTTTTAGTTCTCAGCTAAGAAGCTGCCTTGCAGCTTCCTGGAGGAATTTATTCATAGGACTCCTCCTCCAGCCTAGCACACACATGCTCACAGCGTTGGTCATTTATGCCTTTTAGCACATAGCAAGGACACAAATGACTTTCATTATCACTTGAGATTTATCTACTCCTGGAAGCATCTAGAAAGCAGGGCCTTTTTTTGTTTGTTTGTTTGTTTTTGCTTTAGGCCACATAGATCTTTTCATCAACTCTCTGAGTCTGTAATAGGGTCTGCAAAATGAACATTTGCCAAATCCATGTGGGGAGGAAGTAAAGACCTTGTATTATACTGGGTTCCTGGATTTACATGTAAACTCTACAGTGTATGGAAGTTCAGCTCATCTGGGCAAGCTTGCTTGATGACAGAGTTAGACTACAAAGAACCATACCTCTAGCTCTAGTCAACAAGCTGTTGAATGTCATGGTGCAGTATCTGAAGTCTCTCTGTGGCTGGTAGATGCTTCCTGAAGGTGCGTGCCTGTTCAGGGCATGCTCTGCAACGTCTTTGGACTACCTGTGGAAGACGACCTGTGTCAGTCAGGACTGCATTCCCTCACTAGCCTGGCAGCATGACTTCTGCATGTTCACAGAGTGCTGATTTCATCAACATTTGGTTCTTTTGGCACACAGCATGACTGCCCCATACCATCCATCCGGCTTCTAGGCTGACAGTTTGCCTTTCTTTCAGACCTGATTGACGTGAGCCGGCACTTTGAGAAGGACGTTCTTCCCCACACTTCCCACAGTTCAGTGGGCAGTGAAAAGTCAGACAGCCCCCTCTTGTCAAACCACCCCACTTTTCTCAGTTGTGCTTCGAGTCACAGTTTATTTTTCTACTTCACAGAGTGAGCCTCACGTCAGAGTTCCTTCTCTACGGTTTGTTATAACTGTGTCTTAAAGGAAAATCCCATGTGGGGCCTTTAAATGCACTTTGGGCTTGTGGGTAGTTCATTCTTTAGCTAGAATCTGGTGCTTATAGGACCTTGTTATAATCTTCACCCAATAAATGTCATTGTATGTAGCATATACATGATCACTTGTACTTTTATTACTATGTATCTCTAAAATGGAGTGCAAATACATGAAGCCTACGGTTACTCTGATGCTTGAATTTATAGATTCTGGCAGACAGTTTTAGTTTCCTGAACTGGTTTACAGTAATTTAAAAGCCAGGAGCAGAGCATGAAGAAATTTTATGGTTCAGTGTCAGGTCATAGAATCTCCTTCTAATACAAGCACGCGTGCGCAGACACACACACACACACACACACACACACACACACACACACACGCAGGATAGTGCATTCTGTTCTGGGTTATGTTATAAGGAACAAAAACAAATAATCACACAACCACTGCAACCAATTTAAGAAAAGGAACTCAGTGGTCACCACGAGTGAACACTTTATGAGACGCATGCTCATCTGTGATCATCTGCATTGGGAACATGAGTATGCACAGTGACTTCAGAGACAACTTTGTTACATTTTCATGCTGTTAGCACTGCTTAGCATGAGGTACACTCGCACATAATACCTTTTGGCTGATGTATTAAAGATATGCTTCTTTTCACTTTAGGTAGATAATTGTGTGTGTGAAATGGAGGTAGAAAATACTAAGAAAGGTAAAGAAGTTATAGGTTCCTTTCCACAAAAGCCAGTCATGCGAATCTACTTGGCCATCACAGGGCAGAGTGTGGTCAGTTCCAGTGCAGGGATAAGATGATATTGACGTTCTTTTCCTGTCACAGTAGGTCTGAAAGAGCATTTCTTCAGACAGTATTCAAGTTTGGCCTTATGGGACAAGTTAGATTTCAAAAAGACAAAAACAGACAAACAAGCCAACCACATGGACAAATACTCTCTGTATCAGTGGACCAGCCTGAGCCAAGATGGGATGGGGAGAAAGTAAGGATCAGAACTATCAAACTGTGTCCTGTGAGTGTTCATGCCTCAAGCTGCTGGTCCAGTGTGTCAGCGCTAACCTGCTTTATTCATCACTGTTGTTTTGGCTGTTACCCAGAGGCAGTTTCCATGGAGCGCGAGTGCATACTGTATCCATCTAAATGCTCATGGGCATTTATCATCTAAGTGTTCATGGGCACTATCCACTCTACGCTTTGATAATGGGAGCAAACCCACATTATTGAACTATTGTTTCTGAAACATTCACACAGAAGACAGTTAATCCATCTGAACCCCACTTACTGTCTTGGGGTGTGTAGTTTTTAATGCACAGTCTTTGCTCACTGTGTGACTAAAGGACAAATATTTAAATAACTTTCTTCACATTCACTTGACCAGTCAATTTGGATTTATACACAATCGAGAACTTGCTCATCTTCTCAGTTCCCATACAGACATCACCATGTAGATGCTCAAATATATATTTCTGTGTAATAGTGTTTGCTAAATTGAGAAAATTAGAATTGAACAAGAAAGCAGATCCAAAGTCAGTCATATAGATGACCAAAATATTTCTGGGTGCACATGATGACCTAATTTCAGGTAATAGCTAAGAGAGAAAAGGTCCACAGTTAATATGAAAAGGAAATGAATGAGTTAAAGGTCTTGGTTTTGGTATTAAGGACATCAGGTCATAAATTAAGGCTGTATGTTTTTTCTGTGGTGAAAGCTGGTTCTTTGTTATTTCCACAATGCTATTGCTAAGCATCTGCGAATTCACTATTTGTTAAAGAAAGACTCAGTTGAATAGTTTTATGTTAGATGACTTTGTATTTATGTTTCAATAAAAGTGATTTTATTTCTTCATATTTTATGATAGATCATCATTCTTTTGGTTGTAACTATAAAAATACAACTAATATAAACATTTACATCTCTGATATGAAGAAAGTGAATCTTTGTGTAGGGATTCTCCACGACTCAAGCAGAAGCCAAAATGTTTTTACATTGAGTGAATTTAATTCCACTTAGTTAAAAATATCTCTTTATTTCACCATGAAGAATGGCACAAAGAGGCTTAGGTATGTCAGCACGATGATTGTGGTGGTATTGTGTTCCCCAAAATATTGTGCACCCTAATAAACTTATCTGGGGTCAGAAACAGAACAACCACTAGATACAAAGGCTAGAAAATGGTGGCACTCACACCTTTAATCCTAGCACTCCAGAGGTAGAAATCCCTCTGGATCTCTGTGAGTTCAAGGCCACATTGGAAATGGCCAGGCATGGTGACACACGCCTTTAATCCCAGAAAGTGAGCCTTTAATCCCAGGGAGTTGTGGTAGAAAGCAAAAAGGTATATAAGGCATGAGGACAAGAAACTAGAAGCATTTTGGCCTGGTTAAGCATTTTGGCCTGGTTAAGCATTTGGCCTGGTTAAGCATTTGGCTGGTTAAGCTTTCAGGCTTCTAGCAGCACAGTGCAGCCGAGAGCCATTTGGATATGAGGACACAGAGGCTTCCAGTCTGAGGAAACAAGACCAGCTGAGAAGTTGGCCAGGTGAGGTTAGCTGTGGCTTGTTCTGTCTCTCTGATCTTCCAGTTCACCCCAACACCTGGCTCCGGGTTTGATTTTATTAATAAGAACTTTTAAGATTCCTGCTACAGATGATTATTCAAAATCTGTCGTTTTTGGTGCTGGAGAAATGGCTCCGTGGTTGAGAACATATATGGCTTTTGCAGAAGACCTCAGTTCAGTTTTCAGAATCTAGACTAGGCTGTTCACTACTACCTATAATTCCAGATCCAGGGATCTGTCACCCTCCTTTGGCATCCATGGACACCAGCACTTATACACATGATTAAAAATAGTCCACCCCTTTGCATTAATGAATCTCCAAGTTACAAAGTTGTCCTCTTTTCTGCATTGGACTAATTTACTTCCTTCAACTTCCCGTTGTTTACTCTGTAAAGCTGAAGATCTAACATGGTGGAGGGAGATTTTACCCAGTCCCATCATTTAGAAGACCACAGGTGTATTTATTTCTACTCTCATCATTAACATGAAATTATGAATCTCCATGTTGAAATGTAAATTAATGGGCAACAACTGTGATTGCTCTTTGTTTTGAATAACCATAAACCACATATGAGGGGATAGGATCACTTTCCTTAAAACACAGATATGCAGAAAAACAAGCGAAGAGAATAAACTGGGAAAAAATCCTGTTTATTCTTTCACCATGACCAAAGTATCCCCATATAATCTCATGAACAGTTTATTAACAGCATGAAAGACAGAAGTTGAACACAGTATAGCAGAAAAATATGTATCTACATATTTACAAATAAAGTGTGTGTCTGTGTATATGTGTGTGTCTGTGTATGTTTATGTGTGTATGTGTTTATCTGTGTATGTATGTCTGTGTCTATGTGCTGTGTCTCTGTGTGTGTACGTGTCTGTGTGTGTGTGTGTGTATGTGTGTGTGTGTGTGTGTGTGTGTGTGTGTGTGTGTTTTACGTGGAATCCTGTCATAACCACTTCTCTACTCTGAGATTTTAGGGTGGTCTCATTAATTCTCCAAGCCAGGTTTACAAAACCTCTCCTTGATTGCATCCTTTTCTTCCACAGCTTAACCAGCTGGAAAAGGCCATGGAAGCAGCCCACACGTTCTTCATGGCCAACCCTGAGCACATGGAAATGCAGCAGAGCATAGAAGACTACAGAGTGACGGTCGGGGTGGAAGCCTTCCAGCTGGTAGATCGAGAAGCCAGGCCACATCTGGTGAGTTCTGGGGACCACTGTCCCGGCCACAGGAAGCTAACTGTACCTGCCTCATGGGCTCCAAGATGAATCATATAATGGATTCATAGATCAAGTTCAGTCTCAATGTGCACTACCGTTCATACGTTTGAAACTCTCAGATGAAATATTATAACCAGAAGTGAAACTATATTTGATTTTCTATATTAAAATTTCAATAATTAAAAATTGAAGTTGAGAGAAATGAAAATTCTCTTAGAAAAATCAGTTTATGGTGAAACCTAAACTCCATGAAGTTATCTGTCTCCTCCATGAAGCCTCGACTCTTACAGGCCCTTTTTCATACCATATTTTTTAGTTAATAACTTATTTTTTGACAGTTTACCCAACGTAAATCATGCATACTGACCACTTTCACCCCAGACTTTTACCTTTACCCTCCTACCCTTATGCACCCTCTCTTCCTACGAATCTTTCTCACATTCATATTTGTGTCTATATGTTTGTGACCCCAAGTTTGACTGTGCCAGTCTGTGTGACCAGGGTTTGCAACTTTCTGTTGGAGACGGCTTGGCCCAGCAGTGGGTGTGCAACCCAAGATGATGGTCCCCCATTCCAGAACCTGTCAGTACTCAGGAGTTCGTGCCTGGGTCACATGATAGTTTTATTTCTAGTTTTTAAAATAATCCTCCAGCCTGATTTCCAGAGTGCTATAGTAGTTTACACTCCCACCCACCGTGTGTAAGGGTTCCCCTGCCCCATGCCCACTGCAGCATTTGTTGTAGTTGATATTCTTAGTGATAGCTGTACTGACTGGGGTAAGATGATGGAACCTTAAAGTAGTTTTATTATGAATTCTCCTGACTGTTAAGGATGTTGACCATGTTTATAAATGGTCCCTAACATTTCTTATCCTGTTTAGCACTGTAGTTTATTTTTGATGCAATGTTTTTATGACTTCTTTGAGAATGCCATTGCATGCACACAATGATTTTCAATCATACTCACCCCTATGTCTCCCTTCCAATTCTTCTTGGATCCTCCCACCTCCCTCTTCCCTCCGTCATGTACTTTTTTAAAAAATAAACCACTAAGACCAATTAGTGCCACCCATATATGCATGGGTATGGGGAACGCACTAAGCACCTACCTACAAGTGACCATATCTCTAAAGAAAACTTACTCTTCCTCCCCTAGGGGCAATCAACACTCTTAGTGACTCCTCAGCTAGGGGTTGGGGCACAAGTGTCCCTCCCCAGTACATGGTAGAATGTTCAGTGACTTGATCTTGCAAAGGTCTTGTGCAGTGATTCACGGATGCTATGAGTTCATGAGTGCATGTCCTATCATGTCCATGAGACACAGCTTAACCCCAGTCCTTCATGATTTCTGTCTCTCGCATTCTTTCTGCCCCCTATTCCTTGATGTTTCTTGAGCCTGGCAGGAAGGAGATATGGTATAAATGACCAACATGTTATTAAATGGTATATTGTTTATTCTCAGTGAGTTTCTGTGCCTTGGCTAGTTTTTCTTGCTGTTGATATCTAACTTTATTCCCTGGTGGTCAGACAGAATTCAGGATGTTATTTCAATTTTCCTGTATTTGTTGAGGCTTTTCTTTGTATCCTAATGTAAGTCCTATTTTGGAAAAAGTCCTCTGAGTTGCTGAAAAGAATATGTATTCTTTAGTGCTTGGATGCAATGTTCTGTAGATGTCTGTTAGTTGATACCATGTCTTGCTATGTTGCTGTGGCTGGCTCAGTAATCCTCCTGCCTCAGCCATTTTAATATCTAGGACTATAGATGCCAACTGGATGTTTCTGACATTTAACACACCTATTTTTCACCTAGAAGTGAAGCCAGTGTGAATTGTACGTGGCTACACTGTTTGTCTTCCGACTTCCAATGTGCAGGATTTCCCCTTGTATCTGGAGCATTCAATTTGGAGTTTCAAAAACCCACATTATTCTTCTTCCAATAAAATATTATTTGAAATCACGTATGGGAAGGCTTTTTGCCCCAATTTTTTTGACATTACCATTCTCAATGTGTGACCTCCAAAATATATTTTAGAAGGAAAAATTAATGAACCAAGGTTTGGAAGTGATGGTACACTTCTAACCATATTTGCTATCCCACTGCTGTTCCACACCTTCCCTATAGCAGAGAGATTATAAACTATCCCTGAGTGTATGCACAGAAAGTATATTGACACTGCTGTAGTCCTTGACATTTATCTGAACTTGTGGCAGTCACAGTGGACTGACCAGTGAAACCCGTCATTACCTTCTGTAGCACAAGATTCTGCTCTCACCTTCCTAAACGGTCCTGGGTCTGTGTGCATCCCACTCTTGACAAACAAGATCATGTCTGTGTCCTTGCAGGAGAGCTATCACACAGGCGTTAAACATTATGAGGCTGATGACTTTGAAGCCGCAATCAAGTACTTTGAACAAGCTTTAAGAGAATACTTCAATGAAGATATGGAGTGCCGGGCTCTCTGTGAGGGGCCTCAGAGATTTGAGGAGTATGAGTACTTAGGGTATAAAGGCGGTCTTTATGAGGCAATTGCAGGTAAAGCTTGGCTTTGTTCTTTGTTTGCTTACTCTAATACACTGTGGATAGTGTGTAAAAATATTCTGACAATATACTGCACGGTAGTAAACAGTGCAAAATGTTAAAGGTTCTCACATGTCTATTCCATCCTGTCCTTGGCTGCTAAGTTTTATGGTTAAGGTTTTGAGTTTTTTTCCCCAATTTCTTCTGATGTATTGCTCATAATTGCATATTTATTTCATCAATATAAAAATAGGAAAGTACTATGAGTATTTCTTTTCAACATATTTTTTTATTTTATTTTATGCATAGCGACAAAATGTGGACTTCTCAGGTAAGCACATGTGGACTCACTTTGTTGTATGTAGTGGCTAGATAATAGCCATAATATGGGTCCCTCATTGTTTTAAATATTAGTCTTTACTGATGACTACTGAAATGGTTGCAGTTTTTAAGTATTGTCAGTAATATAGCAATGAACCCTTTGATACAGTCTTGTTCAATTCATTGGCAGATTATACTTGATAATTTTTAAAAAAATAATAGGCAATGTGTGATAGTCAAGAGTTGCTGATTCTATGTAATTAATCTTTTATTGGAAGAAGTGAATTCTCTGTATATACCATATTTGAAAATAAACAATTTGTATTAACAATATAAGTATAAAAATACAACTGTCAGGAGAAACTTTTAAGAGTGCGTTTATATAGTACAGGAGAGGTGGAGTGCTTTCATACAGAACAAAAGGCAAGAGAAAGTGGAAACCATAGTCTACATAAAATACCTATAGAATTAAATTGATTACAAAGACAACTGGACAATATCTCAAATAACTTATCGACAAAATTTTAATACTTTTCATAGTAAAGGGAGGTTATAAATTATTATTAGTAATTAATCTATCAATTATTATTATTAGTAATTACCAATGCTTATCTCGCAACTATAACATAAAAATATACCCATCCTCTTATTTTTGCTTTTTTGTGTGTAATACTGAGGATTGAACCCACGGTATCATGCATGCTAGGCAAACACTATATTGCTGTGCTATAACTCTATCCATCATTTTACTTTTTATCATGGGATTCTAGTCTCACTAAGTTGCCCAGGCTAGCCTGGAACTCACCCTAACTCTAGTAGGCATTGACTCTGTAATCCTCCTGCCTCAGATGCCCAAGTAGCTGAGATTATAGGCTTGTGACACTAGGCTATAGCCCTTTTGTGCTTACATCTCCAGTCAGGGAAATAGAAAGTTGGAGGCCCCAGGGCCATGGGGATTGCAGAGGAGCCAACCTCTGTGGGAAGCAGAGACTCCTGGAGGGACCTTATTTGACCTTGGCTTATGGCTCTGGCTGTGTCCTCATCAGTTGGTTCAGTTGGCCAGAGCAGTACAAGCAAGCATACAGACAGGTACAGTAGCACAGTGTACTGTGACTGTGTTCTAGGGGCTAGCACAGGGAAGTCTTGAGGAGGCCCTGGTATACATAAAGCACTGTGCATAGGGTGGATTCTCTCTGAATATCATGGTCTGAGGATATATGGCTCTTCTCCAGCTGCTACCGCACAAGTATCAGATGCTCCTTGTTGGGGTGGGGGTACAATTCTAGTCTTGTATTTTGGTTTTGATATTGTGTTTTTAATTTAATTTTTTGATAGTATCTATACAGTGAATTTTAGTCATTTTCATCTCCCATTTCCCCCTATCATTCTACTTCCTTCTCCAGCTGAAGCCCTTCTTCTCAACAGGTCCCCTCCTATTCTCTCTCTTTCTTTCTCTCTCTCTCTCTCTCTCTCTCTCTCTCTCTCTCTCTCTCTCTCTCTCTCTGTGTGTGTGTGTGTGTGTGTGTGTGTGTGTTCCAGTGAGTTTAATTAGAATTGCTTGCTTGTTGGAACATGGGTGGGATATTACTTACTTGACAAAGACAGCTTTCTAGTGGCTCCATGAAGATAGCCAACAAGCATAAACTGCCAGTGCCCTCATAGGTCCCTCCCTCCTCCAACCTTGATGAAATTTTGATGAGCCCAGTGTTGGATATGTCTTGTGCAAATAAACACATCTACATTGAGTTCATAAGTATATTGGCTATGTCATGTCCAGAAAACATCTTTTTCCTCTACATCTGGCCTTCCTCTGTTTCTTGTACTCTTTCTGACATCCCCCACACCCTCCAGGATGTTTTCTGAGCCTTAGAGGGGTGATACAACTCTGTCATGCACAGACAAGCACTCCATCATCATGTATTATCTGCATTTTAGCCACTCATGGGTTCCTTCATTAACCACCACCTCAGTGCACCTCAGTGTAGTAAGAAGCTTCTATGAAGAGAACCAGCAGCAGCACTAACCAATGGATATTAGCAGTATTTAGAGGGCCCTTTGACAAAACAAGTATTTTGCATAATGTAGTAGGTTCCATAGTAGGCAGTTCCCTACCTGTGCCTGTGGCCTCCCTAGCCAAGGGCTGGTTTTATTGTTCTTGATGGTATCACAGGGGCCTCAAGGGTGCTGACCTTTTGGGGAGATGTAGCTGAAGTTTTCCTGTGTCCCACCTGGCCTGTGGTCAGGACAAATCTCTCTCACCCCACCAGTCCTGCAGCTGCTTAGACCCAAGTAAATACACAGAGGCTTATATTAATTAAAACTGCTTGGCCATTAGCTCAGGCTAACTATGGACTAGCTCTTATACTTAAACTCAGCCCATTTCTGTTAATCTATATGTTGTCACGTTTTCCATGACTTTACCTGTGTGCCATTACATGTTGCTCCCTGGACGGCAGGCTGGCATCTCCTGACTCAGCTTTCCACTTCCCAGAATTCTCCTTGTTTGCTTATCCTGCCTATACTTCCTGCCTGTCTACTGGCTAATTAATTAAGCAGTGTTTTATTAAACCAGTGTACAAAAGCATTATTCCACTGCAGGGAGACTTCTCACACAGATCTGCATCTCTGTTTGCTGCTCAGCCACCTCACTGAAGAGATTCTGCTCCCTTTAGGTGAGGAATTTGTTAATTAGAACAATTAAGTGAGATGACTAGAAACAAGCTAAGAATCAGACCCAGGGTTTTTTTTTTTTTTTTTTCTATAAAAGCCTGTACTTTTAAAGTCAACATAATGAAAAACCTAGTAAAGAATAACTTATACAATAACAAATCTTTATCATATAGTTGTTGATGACATATTATGTTCCAAGATGTACATAATGAGAAAATGATGTTGAACTGAAATATAAGTTACTAAAGTCAGTTTATCTTCCCAATTCTAAAGTTTTCTTATCTCCTTCAAAAGCGCTTACTTAGTAGCTCAAACCAAATCCTGGGAAGTTGCTTTTCTAACATCTAACATCTTCCTGGACTCCTAAGTCCAGCTTATTTGTTAGTAAACATGGACAGATGCTCCTTTCACATGATACTTAACACTGGGTCAACCTGCTGGCCATGAGGATTTTGCTTAAATCAAAACTGCATTTTAACTAAGCCCCCGTGACGACTTCCCTCCTGTTTTTGGTATGCAGTTCAGACAGAGCTCTAATACAGAGCCTGAATTCTGTCCTAACAGGGCTACTGTACATAAACTCCCTCTCCTTGTGACTTTCATTCCACTTGGAATAAAGCCCAATAACTTTTAAGGACTTTCCCTATGTATATTCACATTCTCTCTTCATTCCTGCCTTCACAAGTTCTTTGAATTCTTTGGATGAGCCATTCCACTCTCTGTTCCCCTTGCAAATCCATGGTGTTTCCTGGTATTACATGGCCAATGTCCTATCTTGTTCAGTCCTCATTCCTCAGGGATTGGCAAACCCCTAAGCTATCTAATAAATATTAGCTAATTGAATTTGTTGGTGAATGCAAGAATAAAGAATGTGGTATATATACCAATAACTATTTATAGATAAATGTGTTAGTAATGCCTTGTGCTTGTGATAATGTCAGTCATAAAAAAGGTGGATGTTTTTAGAAGCTAATTAGAGAATAGCTACAAAGCGTAAACTAGAATCAATATATCTATTACACTCAAAATCACTACACTAAATTAGCAAACTATGAAGTGCTCTATTATCCAAAGCAAATTTAAGTTACCTAAAATCAATATACATGTATGAGTTATTTTGAGGATTTATTTCCAAACTTTTGTTTCCTTGGGCATCAGCCGTTTCAACTTCCTTGTATTTTTGTGAACATGGTTTATTGAAAAGTCAATTTTGTGTGTCTTTTACATGTAATTACTGGATTTTTTTCCCTCAACACACAGTGTTTTGCAAGGAGAATGAGCTAGCCTTTTCTTTATTATTTATAGTAATATATAAAAATAAATATGTAAATACATATAAAGTGTTTATTTAATAGTTTACTGTGCTGTGATTTTATGGGATGATGTGCCCTTCCTCCAGCCCCACATCTGCCCCTGCACCTGTGCTGTGGTGTCCATGGAACAGATTAGGCAAATGATCTAGATCCTGCTGTGGCAACTGACCTCTCTGTGGGTTAGTATTTAGTGCTGGTCAAATTACCATAATCCATGGGCTGCTGAGAAAGAACAGAGGTCTCTACATTCAGTTTCTCTGACTCTTAACTACCACAACCAGCAAAAACTGTGGAAACTACGTCATAGTCTTTCTAGTGCCAGCCAAATATCCTCAATTATAGAAATATGGCAAGATTTCCTGGAAATCTGAAACATGCTCACTGCATTGTAGCAAAAACACAAAAACAAAAACAACAAAAAAACAAAACTAAAAGTATTCTTACACAGCTGTTCTGAACCTCAATCTTATTCAAAATGTGTATTGATTGCACAGTGACATCAAAAGGACAAGAATACAACAAATAAAATTCCTTTGACGACTTTCACCCTGCAAATTCTTGTCCTAATCGAGTGTCCTCATTTTGGAGTTAGGTTGGCATTCACAAAAGAGAATGTATTAGGGAAATTGTAATGCTTGAACTGTAGAGTTAGAGTTAGAAGAGACTTAATGTTGGTGGAAAATGGAAATGGCTGCTTCATGCAAATTTTCATGAGGTCACCTCTGGTTGTAAAGCCAGAAGGCCATCTTCATTCTTCCTATTTGCTATTTATACTCTGCTTTACAAATATATTCTGTCAGAGTTTGGATTGTCAGTAGGTACATTTTTCACTTTTTCCTTTTCTTGTCACTTGATATTAGAGTATTGGTTCTCAATCAGTGAGTCATGGCCCCTTTGGGTGTTGAATTACCCTTTCTCACACGGGTCACATATCAGATATCCTGCATATCAGGTATTTACATTATGATTTGTAACAGTAGCAAAATTACAGTTATGAAGTAACAATGAAAATAATTTTATGGTTGGGGGTCACCACAGCATGAGGAACTGTATTAAAGAGTTGCAGCATTAGGAAGGCTGAGAACCACTAAACTAGAGGAAACAGATTTGAAGGTAAAGAGGACATCAGGTTATGGGGGAGTAAACACTTGGCTGTTTGTTGTCCCACTAAGATATGAAACACCGCTAGTGTTTTATTCCTAACATTCAGATTATGTATTAGACCTCATTATTTTCTCCATATCTCCAACTGGAGGTAAAAAGCTGTGTTTCGGATTCTGTTAGCTGTTCTATGTGGGCTCAAGTTAGCCAGGTTATGGAAAGTGTTTGCCTCCACCCTACAAATACTCCTTTCCTTCCTGTGTTCTGACCTCATTCTGCAAAATTGCCCAGACCCAAGATGAACTCTGACTAAACAGAGACCCTCTTGAAAGAAGCTGTTGTGGCCAATTAAATTGTGCAGCCATGAAATCAAGTGATGTTCTCAACTGCCAGAGAGCCTACTCAACCCAAGCATGAATGAACCGTTCTCTCCCTGGAAAACATTGTCCCATCTTTGCTATAGAATTCAGAGTTAGGCAAAGAGGAAGAGGAGTTTGTCTTGGGACATTAGCTGCTTTTGTCTCTTCAGCTCATGCCGTGATAAAAGAGAGTCTAGAGATAAGGGGCATGGAATGTGCTGTGCTTCAGCACCTTAACTGTTGGAAACCAGAGCAGCAACCACCGAAGAGGGTGCAAGGAAGACAGTGTTTATTCCAGTTATTTAGCTGCCACCCTTTCTGCCATTTAACCACTCTCTGTCAAAACAGTATCCAATGTGTTAGAATATGTGCAGTCCAGTGAGAGCCTGGTCTGTAACTGGACAGGTTAGGGTCCTGAGCAATAGTTATCAAGAATATTTTAATTCTTCCTTTAGAAAAAAAAGATTGACAGGAAAGGGAGTTTGAATCCTCTGTTTCCCCTGCTGAACTTTCCGCATGCATGGCTGTTGCCTTTTCTGAATGGCTTCTTAGCATCACTAGGATTTGAATGTCCTGTCTCAGTTCTAGGGCATCTCAGACCCTCTGCAGTATTCAAAAAGAAGTTCAACATGTCTGGTGAGAAAACCTCCATTCAGCTTTATTCACAGGACGCCTGACATACTGCTGAGGTTCTGGACCCAATTCTGTCCACTGATCATGGCTAAGATAATGTCACAAGTCACTGACTGTCTGAAGTTTTCAGACTAGGAAATGACAATACAGAGTTCTCTCTCTCTCTCTCTCTCTCTCTCTCTCTCTCTCTCTCTCTCTCTGTTTGTTGTGTGGTAAAGCATGCCTGTAGAAGTGTTGCCTTGGCTAAGGTGTGGTCTCAGCAGCCAGAGGCCCCACATTGTCTCTCTTGTCTTTCAGATCACTACATGCAGGTGCTGGTCTGTCAGCATGAGTGTGTGAGGGAACTTGCCACCCGCCCAGGCCGCCTCTCACCGATTGAGAACTTCCTTCCCTTGCATTACGACTACCTCCAGTTTGCCTACTACAGAGGTAAAGTGTGGATCATCCAGGAAGACCTTTGGGGGTTCTTCTTCCTCACTCTTGGCATCTGTTCATCACCCAGACCTCTGCTTGCTTTCATTCCATCACCAAAGTGATGCAGCTTTCTGCACTTTGTTCTCCTTGACATTCAGCCGCAGCTCAGGCAGGACGCTAGCAGTGGATGAAGCCCACGATTTACTGTGACAGCATCCTGAAACTTACACTAGACCGGCCAGATTTCTTTTTCAACTTAAGCTGCTTTTCCACTCACTTTTAGTAGGGTTGAAAGAACCAGTGTTATTAAATCATCCCTCGCTTTCTGTATCAACAGCCCACTTTTGTGTCTTTCAACTGAGTGTTCTATACTTCCCAAATTTCATATATAAGCAAATATACTTACAGAATTTTCCTTCTTTTATGTGGAGACAGCATATTATTTATATTTTCTGTATCTTTTTGTACTTAATACATGCCAGTTGACTTTTAGTGGATTAGACATAGGAAATTACCATATTTTAGGTCACAAATTCTAGTAACTTATTATTCAACTTTAATAGACGAGTGCTTGTGCCTGCATTCCATTGTATTAGAACTAATTTTATGTGTCTTCTTACTGAGGGACAGTTGTGTGGTCTGCAGTCAACTTTCAAGCAGATGACATTTTACACATGTCTGTGCATATCTATATAATATTTCTAAGGATAAATATCTGGAAGTTCATCTACTGGGTCAAAGAGTTTATTCATTTGTAGCTTTGATTCACATTGCCAAATGTTCCTCCATGTGGGTTGTATTTTCCAGGGTTCATCATCAGAATATTTTATAGAATGTTTAGATATTCCATAATCCTTTAGGGAAAATTTAGTAATTCAAAATAGCTTTAGTTTCTTATTTTTATTGAAGAGAAGATATTTAATACCCTCTCTTATACTTGGAGCCATCTCCAAGAATATATGCACACACAGAGAATGTATGTATGTATGTATGTATGTATGTATGTATGTATGTATGTATATGTATATATGTATGTATATGTATATATGTGTCTATGTATGTATGTGTGTGTGTTTATGAAAAGAGAGGAAGTGTCTTTTTTAGAGAAATCTAATTGTGTAACCAATTTGAGAAGGTGGCACACAGCATTTCAACATTCTTCTCATAAGAGTTGAAATTTTTTTTTTTTTGCAATACCTAAATATTTCTAGAACAAAGAAATCATATTTGAAACATCCTTGACTGCTCCTTGTAATAGCTGGATACTGTTAAGGATGCTCAAGTTACATGAGAAGGGGCTAGAAGAGACCGTCTACGGTTCTGGGGACCCTCTCAAGGTTATCCCATAGAAGCAGCAATTTACAACATACATTCCAGTGATAAGAAATAACACATTGGAATCACTTCTACACTCATATTTTATTTATGAATGCTACATCATCATCTTAGAAGGTCATGCTCAGAATATTTACTTAGGCTAAACAGTACAGAAAGTCACAGTTGATTCATATGATTTTTGCTGCGGTATTACAGGAATCACCAATAAGCATTTTCAGATAGAGAGTTTGGAGTATTTCTGCAAATGCCCAGCACCAAAGCAAACAAAAGGTTATCCCATTTGAGCCAGAAATCATGTCTGTCCTTCTATGTAAATGCATGTGACATTTTTGCTCAGCCTCAGTTTATCTCCCATTTTTATGATATCAGTACTGACATCAGTAGACACACTAAAGTCTTCCCTTAAAGTCCTCTGGGCAGATCTCGCCGACTCAAATGTGACAACGCCTTGTGTTTCCAGTTGGTGAATATGTGAAAGCCTTGGAGTGTGCCAAAGCCTACCTGATGTTCCATCCAGATGACGAGGATGTCCTGGACAATGTAGACTACTATGAGAGCCTGCTAGATGACAGCATAGACCCAGAATCCATTGAGGCCCGAGAGGTGAGACCAAAGTTCTGAGAGAAATCTCTTTAATCTGCAGTGTGTTTCAGGGAGAACTGATTAAAAACCAGCAAACAGACAAAGACAACAACAACAAAACACACTACTTAAGGACACACAGAGATTTAGTGGCGTTTCCGGATCTTAATTTTTTCCAATTTGAACCTTGCCGGAAGCACATTTCTCATGGGTGCTAGCTTGTGAAATCCCATCACCAAGGGAGCTGTCTTTCTGCTCTTTATGTTAGCTCATTGGCCGTTATAATGTCAAGTTCCACTTGAGCATCTAGCACATCCCTTAGCTGTTAATCAAATACAAATTCTTCCTCTCTCTAGGATATGACAGCATTTGTCAACCGTCATAACCATGAATCTGAACTGATAAAGTCAGCTGCAGAGGGTCTGGGATTTTTGTATTCTGAACCGGTAAGAACTAAGTGGGAAAAGGGAATGTTCTTAAAAACCTTCTTGGTGGATATTTAAGTATTAGTGCCCCACTCACATTAGTTGGAGATTCTAATAACCTCTCTAAATCAATAACGGATTAGGGGAAGTCTTTAGGTTATTTGTGTGGTGAAGATTTTGATAGATTCCCGTGATGCTAAAGTTCAAAGTCAAATATTTTGTGCATGATTTATTTGCCTCAGTATTGTCTTACTTCTCTAACCTTTAGATGCACAATTTTAATATATCTAATGCTTGCTGTTCTTTAAACAATGTAACACACCTTCAGAAGGCACAGACTGAGTCAGCCTTCATGCTGTGTTTTCCCTGCTTCCCGAATTGTCCCCCCATCATCTGTAAAGATCCACCCTCTACAAACCTCATCAGTGCTGTAGATAAATGCATGTCTTCGTTTATATTTCACAAGTCACATCACCTTCACAACATATGTGGAATTAATATAGGATTAACTCCTTCGATGGAGTTATTTCTAATTTCTTTCAAACATTTTTTACTGAACTGTTATTACCTTCCAGTAAATTCTAAGCGTGGGCTCACTCTGTATGAAAAATATGAGTTTTGAAAGTTCTTGAAACTTAACTGCCCTCCTAAGACAATGTTTCTGATACTTTCATTGCTTCTTGTGATGTGTGATATACCAGTCTACCAAACTTACAGGGGAAAGTGCCTGCACTACTCATATATATTAAATGCCAATTACTGCATCATTGCTATTCTAACTTTGATTCTTCTGATGTCCAGTTTATAATATTTGTCCCTTTTCATATAGCATTATTTTCCTCTTTGAATTATGTAAGTATAGGTTTTTTCCACTTATCTATTGATTACTGAATATTTTTCTGCAATATCCATGTTAATATATTGATAATATATTATAATATATTAACTCCTTCGATGGAGTTATTTCTAATTTCTTTCAAACATTTTTTACTGAACTGTTATTACCTTCCAGTAAATTCTAAGCGTGGGCTCACTCTGTATGAAATATATAATCCCTATATAATATATATATAATAATAATATATAATCCCTAATGGCAGCGTATTTTCCATTTTTCTTAGTTATGGATTATTGTCACAGGCACATTTCTAAAAATTAGGTTATTTTAAGATTACACTATATTTGTACCTACTTAATATTTTGAAGAACTGTGTTTCCCCAAGAGGCACCAGCATATGACACCTACTTCGTGGATCTGTACAGATAATCCAGCTTGATTTCTTTGTTCAAATTTTATTCATGATCCACAAAGCACTTGTATTGAAGGACCTCTGAAGCGCTTTCTGTAACCACATTTCAAGTCACTATTCAGAGCAAAAGAACCAAGGCCTTCACTAATTCTGTACTTTTTTTTTTATTCATCTGTTATCCATAGTGCCTTTGCCAAAATTGCATCAACCTTTTCTTCATCAATACACAGTGCAAATCTCTGAATATTTCAAGCCTTCCTAATATTTTGTTGAGAGTATTTTTAATTTTTTATTCCTATAAATGGCATTTTGGTCATAAATTTATACTTTTTTTCTCAACTGAAAACAGAATTACTGGATCAGTTACGGAGGACGGCAGGATGAGAACCGGTGAGTCCTCCATTTGGAAAATAAACTACTGTGAGACAAAGTGCTCTGAGGCGGGAGACTGTGCACGAACCTTAACTCCAGTGGATTAGAGAGAGTAACGTAATTACAGCCTCTGAGCTGCACATTAGGAACTGTGTCCTGGCCCCAGCTTTCCCACTCTCTGCTGTATGGTTTAGAGTAATTCTTTTTATCTTTGTGTGTGGATACTTTTCTTTAAATGACGGAGTTGGCCCGGGAGGTCTCCAAATGCTGACTTCCTGTGATTAATCATTGCACAAAGTTGGATGCTATTTTTGTTAACAATTACATTTGGTTTTTAAAATGGCCTTTATCCTTTGAGAATTGCGTACAACGCATTTTGATCATATTCAAAATTTGCTTTCTGGTGGTAAATTTCCTTACTATATTCATTTGAAATCAAAATCTGAAAGTTTTCTGCATAGTTAACTGTGTGTTATTACTGAACTGAAATCAAAAGTAAGAGAACTCATTTTTAATGTAATTGTAGTCCATTCACATGTTTTTAAATAACTCAAGTTTATCGAATGTGTGAGTTGCCTGTTTGTGATCACACAGTCCAGTCGACCTGTTTTCCAATGGAAAGGACTTGTTTTTCAATGGAAGGGACTTGCTTATGATTTTGCCACAATAGACTGGAAGATTCAGGTCGTAGAATTTTGGAATCAATCAGCCCTTGGATGACACAAGATGACTGGGAGAGAATCAAGGACATATAGGCGTGTTTGGTCGTACCCAGTCTGTGTCAGTTAAAAGGCTGTCTGCTCTCACTTGTGTACTTGCAAAGCTTGACACACACTGTGTCTTTCTCCTCAGAGTAGTCAAGAACCAACTATTACATTAGGACATGGTTTGTCTCTACTCGAGCATTATTCAGTGATGCAGTCCATGTTCAAGACACAGTACAATATGGAGAATTATGAAGGTGCACACAATCCTTTTTTCCTGTTGTTTGGGTCAATAGATTGATAATGAAGGGAGTGAAATTATAGCTGCAATTGAATTTAATAACAGCTGCAAAGGTTTAGAGAGGAGCAGCATCCCAGGGAAGCTGAGAGACCCTCACAAAAGCATGGGCATGTCATTTGATTTAGAAAGATAGGTGAATGGTACACAATTCAGAATCAAAGCCTGTGTAGAAACAGGGTTCTTTGCCTTTGGATACCTTTATGTAATGGGAAATTTCAATCTCAACTTTTTTGAATGGACAGGGTGAATGTGGAGGGAGCAGAAGTCCGTGGATTGTCATTGGGGAAGAAGTCACTGCCCAAGATAGGTCGAGACCTAAGAGAAGGTAAGTACCTGCAAGGTTTTATTTCTATGAAGATAGAGGAAGAGGGTATGGCAGGGAATTCCTTAAGTTTTCTTTAATTCCTTTTCACAAGTGGTGTAGGATCTTGCCCTGAGATCACCACTCCCTTTATTCCATTTAACATGAGGATTTTCTTTAATCAGTTTATCTTCTTGAACACTGGACTTAACTCCATTTCACTTCCTAGTGCCCCCTTTTTCCTCAGATTGTACATTTTGTATTTTTCCTTCCTTAGCTTGCTCCTTTTCATTATAAATCTGCACAAGAGTGAACACTAATAACCACAAGACAGAGTTAATACTAGGTTGTTTTGATATTTCCTCTGCTAATGCAATTAATCCAAAACTCTTCACTTTAGCCTCAGGCACATTTTTTTGAATATATTATAAGAACAGTCTCTAGACCACATACTAAAATTCTTCTTCTCTGAAACCTTGAGCCAGGCCCCCACAGTTCAAATCCCCCTCAGCACCACAGTCTCACATGTTCCTGCTATGATGGTCCATTAACCCCCACTTAAAGCATTCAACTGCTTTTCTAATCCACAGTCCCAAAGTCCATGTTCCCTCAAACAAAAGCATGGTCAGGCCTACCCCAGTCCCTGGTACCAACTTCTGTCGTAATTACAGTTGTATTGCTCTGAATAGACACCATGACCATTGCAACTCTTATAAAGGAAAACATTTAATTGGTGCTAACTTAGAGTTCAGAGATTTAGTCCATTATCATAATGGTGGGAAGTATGGTAGCATGCAGGCAGACATGGTGCAGGCAGAGGTAGCTGAGAGTTCTGTATCTCGATCCACAGGTAGCAGGAAGTAAGCTGACTTGAGCTTCTGAAATATCAATACCAACCCCTAGTGACACATTTCCTCTAACAAAGCTACAGCTACTCCAACAAGATCACACCTCCTAATAGTGCCCCTCCCTATGGACCAAACATTCAAACACATGAGGGGCCATACCTATTCAAACCTCCACAGAGATTGAGATGGAAACCATTTTTTCTTTAAGATTAAAAATAAGTCTACAATTATCTGAAATCAACACATAAACACAAGAATGCTTCAGATCTGTATAGCATTGCAAATGTGTTTCCAAATAATCCTCCCATCCTTTGAACTAGACAGGACTATGTAGCCCTCCCCATTTTCAGCTGAGGCTTAGAGAGATCACTAGAATTATTTCTGTTGCCCAGCCAGTTAGTGAGTGCTAGATAGTGTGGGATATGACTACATATCCAAGGATCATGGAGAAGATATAGGTCATGTGGGGTATTAGGTTAGTTCACCTAACATACTTAAATAATTAAGATTTGAGCAGGGCTATGAGTAAAAATAGACTTTATTTTTATTTTTTAAACATGTATGATATGGTAGAAATTTAATACAGGGCCTTCTGCATGTTGGGCAAGCAGCCCAATACTGATCAACAACATCAGCTTGCTGTTTTTCATTAATTTCAGTAGCCGCCCCTTAAGCAACTCCACAGCTACCGGTAGCAGTTCAGCCACACAGGCCAGGCGGGAATTCTGATCCCTCAGACACCAGCTCTATCATGGCTGCTAAAGGGAACTTTACCTAGATCTCTATCCCTCTATAGAACTCAGGATTCAAAGGTTAAGGTGAAATTCTGTTCGCTCAGAGAGTCTGAATAGCAAGAAACTAACCTTTTCTCCTAACTCACAGCTCCCCCAAATAGCACATCCTCCTGCTCAGCCCCCATTTAAGAACCCTAGTTACACGTGGTTCCTCCCTATCACTTCCTATCAGCTAGTTGCTGACTTAGCCTCCTGACTACAGGTTAATTTTAATTTAATCAAACAAATGTACCATGTCTTTAGATCATTAAACAAATATTCTGCAGAATAAACAAATGCAACAAATGTTAAATTAATAGTCCATAATGTCAGCCCTAAAGATACTTCAGACTGATTTTATAGGAGCGTGCAGAGAGCCATTCCAATGGGTAAAACAATTGGAACGAAAGCATGGAGACAAGAGAACAGAATGTTATATGGACATTAGAACAAAATTAGTGGAATTACAGAGTATTGCCAAAAGCAGTTTTCACATGGGGTCAAGCATTGTTATTGTAATAATATACTATTAGCAAGAGTACTGTAGATAATATTTGTAGTACTTCTTAACAGCCATTATTGTTTATATATATATATATAATTTTTAAGCAAATTTACATAACCTTCATTTTAATAGTAGCAGTTTCTCAAGAGGGTATTCTTGAGAATATAGTTACTTCTCCAAAGTCTCACAGGACATCAGTCAAACACTTGAACCCTATAGTCACATTCAGAACCTGATTATTATGTTTTCTCCTATATCTACTGCATTGATTACAAATAGTTCTACCTAAAACATAGCCTAAAGGATAAGCCTTGATGATTAGTCCCAGGACTGGCCTTATCTTAAAGATATCAGAGTCTGAGTTAGGCCTGGTGGCACACACCTTTAACCCCAGAATGCAGGAGGCAGAGGCAGGTGGATCTCTGTGAGTTCAAGGCCAGCCTGGTCTACAAAGGGAGTTCCAGGACAGCAGCTAGGGATGATACATAGAGAAACCTTGTCTCTAAAAACCACAAGTAAGTAGATAGATAGATAGATAGATAGATAGATAGATAGATAGATAGATAGATAGATAGATAGATAGACAGATAGATAGATAATAAATGGTATCTTTGGATTTTGTAAATTTGACACATGTGTTCAAAGAACTCAGAAACATGCTTAGCAGTTTACTATGAAAGTTATCATGCAGGATACAAACAAATAATCAGATGAAGTATATACAGGGCACAGGTCTTCCTGTCCTCTCTCTGCACACTGCCCTCCCAGAACCTCCACTGCAAACGTATTAAATCCGGTGTTAAAGTCTGTTACAGAGCCTGATGTCCACCTCCTCTATCCCCCAAGCTGCAGATTGCAATCTTCAGTCATTCATCTTTCTGGGACTAGACCCATCTGGAGGCTATCTAAGGAATACACCATAAGTCACTTTATTAGCATAGTAAGCTCAGGTCTGATATTTTTACAAAGACTATGAATGATCAAACACACTTCTATGATTCAGGAAACTTCAAGTGTTTTAGTCAAGTTGAACAAGGAACTGGTAACAAAATGCAAATACATTTCTTATTATACCACAGTGGCAATGCCCTCAGACACTCAAATAGGATCCAAATTGAACATAGTGGTAAGCTATAAAATTACCAGGCCCAGAATACTCCTACAGCTTGGCAGAAAGCAGATGCCAAGGGGGGCAAGGCTCCAGGAGGCATGTGCCATAAAATAAAGTCTCTGTCACTTTTCCTGTTGTTTGCAAAGTGTCCATTGTCTCCTTGGGTTAGAGTTTAATAATATTCACCCAGGGCAGACTTCAGCACCAAGATGTCAGTCACCGGGGGCTACTTCCCAAACTAACCCCAGCTTAAGAAACATTCATGGTGGCTCCAGAAGACACCTCTGTCTCTCACCCATTCTTTTAACCCCCAATTTCCAAAGACCAGACTAACTAATGATTCCAGGGTCACTTGGCACAAGGCTGAAATAATGTTGAACTTGGAATCTGAAGGCTTGATTTCAGGATGTGTTTTAACAGGATGCACACTATGAACCATCACTCCGCAATCCCTCTATGCCTTGCTGTTGTTATCTGTGAAGGAAGATGGTCACTATCCAGGAGATGATAAGTGTGATGTCCTTTTAAAACCCCAAAGGGTTGTACTCGTGTCAGAGCTTATTAGCTTGCACCCTGCCCCATGCCTAGGGAGATGTGATATTTGTGGGAATACCGTTGTTCTTGCCGTGAGCCTCAAGGAGAGAGCACAAAGGCACATTTTCCTAGATGATCTTTCCTGTGACCAGGGAGTCAGAGCCAGGCGCATACTTTATGAATGAGAGAAGAATTAAGTTGTTTCACAAAATCTCCCTGCACAGTGGTTGGAAGTTGGCCGCAGCCATTAAACCAGGCCCCAGGAACCACAACCTATTGGACTACATTTTTATTTTGATTTTCACATTTTCCCCTCTCTTGTGTAAGTCATCTTTGGACTGGGTGCATCCTCATGAATGGCAAGTCTCCTTTCTGCCCCTCTTCCTTTCTTTTGTTTGCTTTTTAAGTGTGATAAAATTCTGTTCAAAATTCTATACATTTTATAGCAATTATATTAGCTCATGAAAAGCATATTGGAAATATCAGTTTTTCCAATCTCCTGTATTCTATATATTTAAGACCATGGGGCACCCTGCTTTTATGGTACTGTTTGGACGTTACTTGTCATGTGGCTCAGGGTACTGCCAATATCTCAAAGTCCTCTTCTAAACATACTCCATTAAAGCAAGCTTGCTAATATTGATGCCAGGATCTACTATAGTATTCTAGTACCGCTAACTAATTGAATAATAATAACAGCAACAAATACTCATGCTGAGCTTGGAGGATGGGGATTTTTTTTCCTAAATGTTTTAGCATAGTAGCGTTAAAATTCATGTTTTAAGAATAATCTTATTATAATTAAGTGAATTGCTTCAAAGCAGAAAATAATGAACACTTGGCAAATTACAAACCAATCTAGTTCCCTAGACTCTGTGTTCTCTTTCTGTTTGAATTTCATATTTGCAAATGTTTTTCAGTGAATCTACAGTTATCATGTCTTTCTTGCAAAGGGAGTATTTTTTCATTTCTAAATTCGAGTAAATTTGCAGTTTTCTGAGTTTGAAGGGGTCTACCTGAATTTGACTAGGAATTCTAATTGGTTGCATAGATTGCAGCATCCTTTCCAAACCGTGTGAGGAAGACCTGTGAGGGGGTAGTCACTATTTTCTGCAGGAAGCAAGAAAGCAGTTCAGTTCAACACAGCTAAGAGCAGGTGTTCATTCAGTCTTTGGGAGCCAGTCATTTATTTTAGGTATATTTAAGCACAGCACGATTTGATGAAAATTTCCTGGTGATAATTAACTCAATCCCGTGTGCACTGTAAAGTATACATAAGTCTTGAAGAACATAGTAAGATAAACAAAGATTAGATGTCACTACAGTGAAATTCTTTCTAAAGTACATGTAGCACCTTCCGTAAAGATGGTCTATAGATTGATTACACATGACAATGTCCATAAAGAGAAGGTCTATAAATTAACTGAGGAAAACAAGCTTATGATATGGGTCTGAGGAAGGATCTGGTGTCTTCTCCCACCACACAATAGTGCAAAGGTCACCAGGTTTTTAGCCACACTCCATCCCAGCCTTCTGGACTGATAACAGGTTATGCATTCCCTCCTTTGAAGGAACAGGCCTGTGTGTTTAACATTCCAGGTTCCACTAGTGCTTATCTGTGAGCACAAAGACCTCCATGCTTCCTACAGCAGGGCCAGAACCTGGAGGCAGAAACTGAAGCAGAAGCCATGGAAGAGTGCTGCCTACTAGCCTGCTCACCATGGCTTACTCTGACTGCTCTCTTGTAGCAACCAGGACCACCAGCCCTGGGGCAGCATCGCCCACAGTGAGCTGGACTGTCCCACACCAATCATCAATCCAGAAAAATGCACTAAGGTTTGCACACAGGCCAGTCTGGTGGAAGCGTTTTCTCAATGGAGATTCCCTTTCCCAAAACAATTGTAACTTGTTGGCATAAAACTAGCCAGCAAAACTGGGAAATACTTTCAGTTCAGACAGGTGGCAGAACTCATTTTCTAAAGAATTGATGGGCCATGGATGTGTGTAGCATGAATCTTAACAGTTCTTATTAATAAGATCAAACCCGAGGCCAGTTATTGGGGTGAATGCTGGTAGATCAGAGAGACAGAACAAACCACAGCTAACCTCACCTGGCCAATTCCTCAGCTGGTCCTGTTTCCTCAGACTGAAAGCTTCTGTGTCCTCATCCCAATGGCTCTCAGCTGAACTGCTGCTCGAAATCCTAAACGCTTAACCAGCCAAATGCTGCTAGTTTCTGGTCCTTAACGCCTTATAAACCTTTCTGCTTTCTACCACCACTCCCTGGGATTAAAGGCTGCTTTCTGGGATTAAAGGCGTGAGTCACGCCTTTTCAAAGCCTTGAACTCACAGAGATCCAGAGGGATTTCTGTCTCTGGAATGCTAGGATAAAAGGTGTGTGCTACCACTGCCTAATCTCTATGTTTAATATTGTGGCTTTTCTGTTCTCTGACCCCAGATAAGTTTATTAGGATACACAATATTTTGGGGAACACAATACCACCACAGATGTACAGTTCTGGCTGGTTCTCAGCCAGAGGACGCCCCCTGTTCCTTGCCCCATCAGTACTAATATGAACTATCTTGAAAGCACTCAAAGTAAATCCTTTGCTTCCTTTAAGTTTGGGTTCCTAGGGGGTACCAGGGGTCTTTGGGAAGGACAGAGTTCAGGGTAAGGTATGCCAGGTACTGGTTAGGCTGAGAGACTGGTTGACAGGGTCCGCTTTGATATGTTAATAGGCACCCCAGTTAACAGCTTGTTCCTGGTGTCAAGCTTCCTACTGTGTGATTTATCTTGTATTCCTGTGTAGCTGAAGGTTTTCCTGTGCTCGCCTGGCACCAAGGACCCACAGCTGCTTGTGAAATAATCACTCAGAAACTTATATTAATTAAAACTGTATGGCCTCATGGCTCAGGCTTCTTGCCAGTTAGATCTTACATCTTAAATTAACCCATTTCTATAAATCTATACCGTGCCACATGGCGACTGGCTAACGGGTATCTTTACATCTTGCTTCTTATCACAGTGGCGGCCGGCGATGGCTGGCGAGACTCAGCCTTCCTGTTCCCAGAATTCTCCTCTCTGCTTGTCCCGCCTATACTTCCTGCCTGGCTACTGGCCAATCAGCACTTTATTTATTAACCAATCAGATCAACACATGCACAGCATACACAGCGATATCCACAGCACTCCTGTGTCCCTGTGAGGACTGCACCTCCTGGGCTATCTATTGCAGACTGTCGGGTTTTCTGTGCACCCTCTTAGAGCGCAGAAGCTGCGGGAAAGACACTCTGCTTTGTCCCTCCAGGTGGCCCTCTGCTCTATGAGAACATCACCTTCGTCTACAACTCAGAACAGCTGAACGGGACTCAGCGGGTTCTCCTGGATAATGTCCTGTCCGAAGAACAGTGCCGGGAACTCCACAGCGTGGCCAGTGTGAGCACTGGAGAAGGGGACCCCTCAGTGCTAGCCCAGCTTGAGCCTGGAGCCAGTGGCCTAGAGGAGAAAAGCCCCTTGGCCAGTCTGTCCTCAGCCTCACGGGCAGTGCCCTGGAAGAGGGCAGCCCCTGCCCCAGAGTGTCCTGAGCCTGGAGGGCAGCGTTAGGGAACTAGAATTTCACTCAGGCGGGAGACAGTAACCATGGAGGAGGCGCTTTCATAGCTTTTGGCTTGCAGTGATCTGAAACTCCCACTGGCTTAGTTCTTAGGAAGGAAGCCATCAGCATGTGTCCTGCCTACCGTAGAAGTCGCTGGAGAAACCCCTCTATTTTAACCAGTGATTGGCCAATATATGAACAATTTGTATTAAATGTCTATTTTTTAAAAAAAGTAGTATTTTATAATGAAGACAGAAAGATACTCGTACTAGTTAGAACTGGCATATGTGAACTCTGGGATTGAATGGTGCTGAGTGTTGATTTGGTTTCTCAGACTCTGGAAGCCAAAGCAGAAAGGCAGCCCTGGTGGATTGTTATTGTCACTAACAGATCAATTGAATGCATTTTGTCCTCAGGGAATCATGCTGGTTGGTGATGGATACCGAGGAAAAACGTCACCCCATACCCCCAATGAAAAGTTTGAAGGGGCAACCGTCTTGAAAGCACTCAAAGTAAATCCTTTGTTCCCTTTCAGTTTAGGTTCTTAGGGGGTGGCAGGGGCCTTTGGGAAGGGAGGATTCAGGATGAAGCCTTGAGAAGGGAGCAAGTGTGAAATGGAAACTCAGTTGGTGCTTTTGTCCTCCCTTTCGGCTGCTGAGGGTGATTCTCAGCACACAGCACACGCTCTGCCTCTGAACTACACCCCCAGCCACTGCTGTGGCTGATAATACCTTCATTCCTGCATCTGTTTCCCAAGCTTCATGTTTCCTAAGTTTGGATCTCACCAAAAAACTATACAAGCACTATCCTCAAGGAGCACATGAGCTAATGAGGAAAACATTCCCAAATCAGTAGTTCTTCTCTTCTCAAGAAGTATCATTAGAGGAGAATGAATGATATGTTATAGGAGAAGGGGGAGAGAGAGCAGCTAGCTTTTTACCTGGCCTCTGCCAGCAGGAAGGACTCTCTCAGCGGCCCACTGTTCTCGCTGAACCTGCAAGCACATGGCATTTATTATTCCTTTTCATCAGTACAGAGATGGTCAATGGGCATTCTCTTCATGAACCCTAGAGCCTGTTTGTCTCAAGCCCTCCAGTCAACCCCGTGGTCTCTAAAGCCCTTGGCGTTTTGTTTTTCCAGTTTGGTTATGAAGGCCGGGTGCCACTGAAGAGTGCTCGCCTCTTCTATGACGTCAGTGAGAAGGCTCGGAAGATTGTGGAATCCTATTTCATGCTGAACTCAACCCTGTATTTTTCCTATACACACATGGTCTGCAGAACAGCCCTGTCTGGTAGGTTTCCAGAACCTGAACTTGTCCCCTTCTTCCCAGAATGCCACAGGCAAGAAAACACAGCACGGCCAAGCTCTGTTAGGTTCCAGAGTGATAATTTATGAGAATGCCAGATTTCTAAAACAATGGAAAGTTACTTTTTATTTTTCTCCCTTTTGTCTCTGAAAGTTCTGTAAGACCCTTGTTCTGTACGTTTTCTCTCTTCAAGTCCATTTCTCACAGTTGCTAAGCTATGCAGGAAAAAAAAAAAACTTCTTCTCTGCTGTGTGTTTTAGGGACCCAGGAAGCTGGAAAGTCCAATTACATGCACAAGCACAGAGTGGAGGTGTAGACAAAAAGGGGCGGGCTCACTGAAGAGCATTCTGAGGCAGGCGCCCCTCACTCCTGCTGGTTGTCTAGTTTTGTTTGTTTTTTTTTTTTTTTTCTCTCCCATTCACCTGAAGGAGGGTAGAAAGAAATATATGTTAGAGCACTTTACACTTGGGGAGAGTGAGTCAAAATCTTTGGTTTCCGTCTCCTTTTCCTCCTTGGGAATTGCCACCCCACATGAAACTCAACCCATAACATGCATGGGATTTACCCAGGTGTAGGCATTCCATCTTTTATACTTGAAAAGACAAGGCGTGGTTTGGCCCAAGTTTGCTACCCAGTTGTGTTCAGGAGTCTCTTGACTGGTGTGCTCCATATTGCTGCACTGCCTCTGTCTCCCCACGGTTGCAGAGGACTGAAGAAGCCTGTCCTAGTGTGCTCTCGGCTGTTGTACAGTGTGGTGTTTCTGCTCTCCTTCTCCGTCCTGCTCTCACCCTGGTCTCTTCTTCCGGCAGGGCAGCAGGATAGAAGAAACGACCTCAGCCATCCCATTCATGCGGACAACTGCCTCTTGGATCCGGAAGCTAATGAGTGCTGGAAGGAGCCTCCTGCGTACACTTTCCGGGACTATAGGTAGGGCTGCTCCTAATGAAGCTTTTGTAGAAAGCAGGAAGCTGCGTGTTCATCCCTGTGAAGTAGAGGTCTTTAGTAGGAGTCACCTGGAGCAGGAGCCGTGGCCAGACGAGCTGTCTCATTTTTATCTCAAGCATCACGTGCAGATTGCCTCCTTTGAAATAGACAACTTGCTTTATAAATCAGTGTGTTTCACTAAGGCCTATCATTGTGCATGTGTTTCCCACAAGGGCATGGTCTCCCAATGCACATAGCACTTTATCACATATATGTGTATATTGTTCACACTCTCCCAGAACTATGTCTGCGTTTTTTCCATTAAGGAAATAGAAACTCAATAGAGAATACTGTTGTATAGTATGAGGAGATGTGTTAGTACATTAAGAGAAGATCTCCTAGCATGCAACAATGTATCTGAGTATGTAGTCACTATGTTTAATAACATGTCAGTTGTTGCTTTCTATATTTTATTTAAAACATTTAGAGAGCAGCCCCTATCTGCATGGCCCGGGTAGGTCACAAGGAATTCATTAACGAAGCTGAGGAAAGAAAAACCCATCCTTTGGGGTTACTTTTCTATGTGGGAGGAGGAGCGTCATAAGCAGCGTGGATGAGCTTAGAGGGCTGTATGAAATAAAGCCTGAGTAGGCATTTACAATATAAAGTGAGTTTGAAATGAAAGTAAATCCTTATGTAAATGGAATTGATAAGCATCAAGAGTATAACCCAGGCTATCCTTGAGATTTATTTCAAGGGTTTGGAGAGTCAATGTCAAAGGCAATTTACCATTCAGGCTGCTCCATTTGTCACTAGTTTTCAATATTTTCCAGTGATGCTGTTGAGGACTATATTGGCATTTGAATGGGTCCCTCCTTTCCTTATAGTGCGCTCCTGTATATGAATGACGACTTTGAAGGGGGGGAGTTCATCTTCACTGAAATGGATGCTAAAACTGTGACTGTAAGTAAGCCGCTGCCTGAAAAGTTATTTGGGATTTTTACTTCAATATTACCACCTTCCCAACATCTTGCAGGTTGTTGAATTTCAAATACATCTGAGTTCAAGAATTCAAGAAATAAAGAGGACCCCAGTGACTTATAGATAATAAAAATGTTAAGCATAAGTGACTGTTCCAGTCCATTTTAAAGATGAGCAAATTGAGAAAGGGTTTTAAGGATTTGATCACAATCATATAAATAATGTTAGACTTGGAATCAAAGCCTAGAGCAGTGGTTCTCAACCTTCCTAATACTGTGAACTTTATGTACAGTTCCTCGTGTTGTGGTGACACCCCCCCAATAAAATTATGTCCTTGCTACATCATAACTATAATTTTACTGTAGCAGGAATCTTAAAAGGTCTAATTAATAAAAAAAACCCTGAAGCCAGGTATTGGGGTGATGCTAGAAGATCAGAGAAGCAGAACAAGCCACAGCTAACCTCACCTCACCAATTCTTCAGCTGATCCTGTTTCCTCAAACTGGAAGCCTCTGAGTCCTCATCCAAAATGGATCTCAGCTGAACTGCTGCTCCAAAGCCTAAAAGCTTAACCAGCCTAGTTCCTGGTTTTCATGCCTTATATACCTTTCTGCTTTCTGCCCTCACTTCTTGAGATTAAAGGCTCACTTCCTGGGATTAAAGGCGTGAGTCACCATGTGGCTTTAAACTCACAGAGATCGGATGGATCTCTGCCTCCCAAGTGATAGGATTAAAGGCGTGTGTGCCACCATTTTCTGGCCTTTATATCTAGTGGCTGTTAACTCCAGATAAGTTTCTTAGGGTGCACAATATTTTGGGGAACATAATACCTCCACATTTTGCTTCTGTTATGAATCCATATAATATTTACCTATGACACTCAGAGGGGTCATGCCCCATGGCTTGAGAATGGCGGGCTTAGGTTCTGGGTCTCTGTCAAGTACTCTGATGGGACCTTCAAATATCAGATCCTAAGTCACTCAGGTCCAGGACAAATCAATTGCTTCAAGTAGCCAGTGGGCTTAGATTGAGCATGAACCTCCAAATGTGTGTGCATACAAATTGGTATATACAATTAAGTATAAGCCATGAACTTTCACCTCCAAATGGATATTTATACCCATAAATATTTAAATCAAAAGTCACAGCCGACCATTTTATTCATAAGCAAGCCAGTGCCTTCAGAAACCAACTTCCTTAACACTTACAGACGATAGAGTTAGACTCTTTTGATCTTTAAGCCGAAGATCAAACACACTATAACAACACTAAATCTCAAATGAAGAACTTGCAAATTATAAATTGTTTATGAGGTATCTTTCTTCCTGAAACATCTAAGTGGTCGGGACATGTACATGATGAACTTCAAAGTGTTGGCATTACATAAGCAATTTTCAAAATTCTTCCCATATTTTATGCATTCAATCTTCGCTTGCACATAGTTTTCAGTACTAAAATGCACATGGTCATTCAGGGAACATTATATATCCTGAGCTATATATCATTGGCTTAAAGGGATTATTATGAGGATTCTGGGGTAGTGAATAGAAACATGGTTATAATTTAAAATAGTTCATGAAATTAAGTACAATGATGTCTGTTTAAACAGACATGTTGCCTCGCTTTTGTTTGAAAAGAAAAAGATTTCAGTAAGTTGTTTGAGGTTTCCTACACTGGGAAAAACAAACCAAGATTAATGATCTAGACTGGAGTTTAAATTCCTCTAAAGGATTCTAATATTTAGAAGATCTATGTGCAGAAAACATTTTATTTCCAAGCTCTGAAAACATGGAAACTAAAGAAGAAAAATGGTCACTTCTTAAATAGTTAGGGAAGTGGGGAGGGGGGAAAATCAGATGGTTGAAGATTCCTTTTCCTATACTCCATCTAGTGGCCAAATGTGGAAGTGCCGGGTGATTGATGGTCCAGAGACTGGCTTTCTTTGCTACTGCTTCTATGTGTGAAAGCGGAGGATATTCTCATTTCATAGTTCTACAGTTCTAATTACTGAAGCATCCCACAAAACCCAGAATCTACTTCCCACCAAGAAGTGAATGAAAAAATGTTAAGCTTTTAATGGAGAAGTTCAGTAGTATTTCATGATTGTTCATATAGCAGAGTTTTAGGGCTTTTGTGGATGATTAAAATGATCAGGTAGGAATTCTTAAAAATGAGGAATTCCCGTTCCCCTCTTTTTCTATAACAAACTTCATCCAATCTCAGGAGAAGTGGCAGGTTTCCTTTTTCCTTCCCACACTGGATACTGAAGGACACAGAGTGTGGTTCCCAACTCCCACACCAGGTGGCTCACAACTGTCTCTAACACCAGCTTCAGGGGGCCCATGCCCTTTTCTTGTCTCCAGGGACACCTGCGCACATGTGCATGACGGACGCACCACACACACACACACACACACACACACACACACACACAGGTTCTTAGTTTCGATTTTGCCTGTTTCAGGCTTCCTACACACAGTCACAGGACCAGAGTAAATCTATGTAGCATCCAAAGACTTTAGAAAAAAATTCAAACATGTTCCTGAGAAGGTTAGAAAGAGAGAGCCTCATAGCTGTAGAATGCATTTGTCTTTCCTACCCACAATGGCCGGGGCTGCCATTGTTCACTGGCTGCACTTGTCCAAGCCCAATGGGATGAATAAGCTTTCATCATTTCCTAAAGGATCCAAAATGGTCTCTCCTCCTACCACATACCTTTTACGACACAGGACCAGGGCCTCCAACACTCAGTTGCCCGTGCTTGTTCAGCCCGAGGAGACTCTTGTTGACTCTGCACTGTAGTCCTGTGCCCCCCACAGTGTGTGTTCCCTCACTATGTACACTATACACAGTGTGTGCCAGAAAGTCACTGGACGGCTGAGCAGTGTGCGCACTTGGAATTGTTGTATCAGTAATTCCAAATCTCTGGAGCTGTGAGTAGGTCACCCCAAGGGCTGGTGTGTTCTCATCACTGGAGATGGCCAAGTGATGCCTGTATGTCGCCTGGACAGGAATAATGCAAAGGAAATGAATTCAAATCTTCATGTTATGACAACTGAATAAACCATAGGGGTACAGTTGGTGAACTAGAAAGGTGTATAACCAGATAACTGCGACCTAAAATTTCTGTGGAACCCCCCTCCTAGTCTGGTTCCTTCTAATTTCACAGATATTAAAATGCACAGCCACCTTAAGCATCAATGAACTGGTAGTACCAAAAGCTGTAGTAGTGCATCAAAGTGGAAGGTTTGTGTTCTTGGATGGGCATGTTATCACCAGAGCACATGCCATGTAATTCCTATGTGCATGGGATGTGCCACGCATGTTGCTTAAGTGGTGTTATTATATAAGGTAAATTATTTTGAAACTATTTACATTTTACCGGTTAAAAAAAAATAAGACAATCTATGTTTTTTTCAGTGCTAAGATCCCATCATTCTTTGTGTCAAAATTGAACCCAAATAAATAATCACACAGAAGGAATGATAAAGGGACACGTGGTGTAGGAACTGAAAGTCTAATTTTCATTTTGTTGTCAGGCCTCTATCAAACCAAAGTGTGGGCGAATGATCAGCTTCTCATCTGGCGGAGAGAACCCTCATGGGGTGAAGGCGGTCACCAAAGGCCAGCGCTGCGCCGTGGCGCTGTGGTTCACCCTAGACCCTCTTTACAGAGAACTGGTGAGTTCACAGTCGCCCAAAAGGTGGCCCTGCTCCCTGGCCTGACCTCTCTCTGAAAAGTCCTGTGGATTGTTCCTAAGCCTGTAGTGACTTCTGCAGTGGGATCGGTGGAGAAGAGGGTTGGGACAGTAGCTCCTACCCAGCTGAGTTCTAACCAGGAAGACATTTGCGAAAATAGGGCACCATTAGTGCACAACATTGGCTGTCAGGACAGATGCCGAGTCTTGAGCTCACTAACATACCGTACCATTGGCCGCCAAGGACTTTCTCCCGGTCATTAAAAAGATTAGATCATCAAAACGTCACTAACTAGTGTGTGGGGAGGGATAAAGGGACCTGGACGATCACTATTATTTGTTACATTATAAAGCCGAATGCTCTTTTAGCATATTGTATTCGAATATTATATTTGAAGTGGTCGGGACACTTACTGTTTTCCATCTGTCAAGAGCCCAGAAAGGTCAGACCGGCAGACAGAGTAGAAACCCCTGAGAGAAGACAGGCAGGCTCCCTTGAGTTCAGTGGGATTGTCAGTTTACAGACAGCAACCAGAGTTCCATCCAAGGTCAAGAGATGGACTGCAGTGGTCTCTAAAGGAGAACCTGAGGCCAACAGCAGAAGTCTGTTGATACCTCTGAGGTCCACTCAAGACCTGGGTGCGGATGGAGAGGTGAAATTCTATTTTTCCCCTTTAAAGACTTTTCTCTGGTTGTTGTTGAGACAGGCCCTCTCATTGTAGAATGGGCTATCTTGGAACCAACTCCCTCTGTAGACCAGGCTAGCTTCCAACTCACAGAGATTCTCCTGCCTCTACTTTCCAAGTGCTGGAATTCAAGGCGTGCACTAAACCCAGTTACAGATTTACGTAGTTTTTGATAATGTGTCTATGTGTGAGTATGTACCTGTGTGAGTACAGGTGATGTTCTGATGAGGAGGACACTTAGCTATCTGGAGGAAGAGTGAGCCACCAGACATGGCAATTGAGGACTGAACACCAGTCCTCTGCTAGATTATATTTTTATACTTAATATTTTTGAGACAGGATTTCTCTGTGTAGTTTTGCACCTTTCCTGGAACTCACTTTGTAGCGCAGGCTGGCCTCGAACTCACAGAGATCTGCCTGCCTCTGCCTCCTGAGTGCTGGGATTAAAGGCATGCACCACCACCGCCTGGCTTGAGCCCTAAGTATCCTAATCAGGGTCATCTCCCAGCATCTCTGAAATTCCGGTCTTAAAATGATGCCGTATTTTTCCCTTTAAATTTGTAAACTGAGTCCAGTTTCAGCAGCAGCAGTTTAGAAATAGCCCCCTTTCCATAATCAGAAAGGGCGTTTCTTTTTTCCCACACTCTCGAAGCACTTTCTTCGCTGCCTAGGTAGGGCTTTAGGGTGAAGAGGTGAACAGAAGTCCAGACTACAAGGAGCAGGGAGGTCCCGCAGCTAGGGAAAGAGTTCACAGTGGAAGCACCTGGAGTGAGGCAGTAAGGACCACTTGAGTTACCTCAGACACAAAGACGATGACAGCCTGGCACAGAAAGGCAAGGACAGCGCTGGTGGAGAGAACCCAGCAGAGCCCGGAAACCTTCCAGGGGCACTCGGCTGCCTCCTTCACCTGTAGTTTCTCTTTCCTTGAAGTTTTAATCTACAAAATGCCACCACCACTCCCCCATCTATCTTAAGGTCCAGACAACAAATTGTGGAAAAATCAGCCCCATTTTTAGTATTAATTTGATATCATTTGATATCCATCATGCCCTCGCAATGCATTGTAGCATTTTATTAAAATAGTTAATGCAAACAAAGTTCTCTGCTCCTTCCTACTCAGGGTGCTTCAACACCAGTATTCTTGCCTCTTGGAAAAGTCCTCAGAAACTTCTCCACTCTGCAGGCTGTAGCGGCATCTAGTGGTCTCTGTAGGTTATGACAAGAGCCCCTTAGCGTTGCTAATGGCAAATTTTCTCCTCTGTCTGTAAGAACACTTAATGCCTGACTTCTACCTTCAGATGTTCAGATCTAATTATGTAGGGAACCAGCTCAGTACCACGGGTTTATAACTCCCCAGATGGTTCTAATATGTAACAAAGGTTATAAATCTCTGGTTTAAACCCCTACTTAGACTGGATCCCTGAGCAAAGAGAGCCTGTCCAAGAAATAGTGAGTAGCAGATTGTGTGTGTGTGTGTGTGTGTGTGTGTGTGTGTGTGTGTGTGTGTGTATTACTGAATGGGTGGTGGTGGCCCATGCTTTTAATCCCAGCACTTGTGAGGCAGAGGTAGAGACAGATCTCTGAGTTCAAGGTCATCCTGATCTACAGAGTGAGTTCCAGGAAAGCCAGGTCTACACAGAGAAATCCTGTCTCAAAAGACCAAACAAGAAAACAAACAAACAATAAATAAATAGATAGATAATAAAAATAAATAAAAGATACTCCTGATCTTCAAGAAGTTTCAGTCATATACACACATAAAATGTTCGGTGCCTTGTAGGCATCTGTCCCAGCACTGGGGTCCCCTGCCTCTCTTTAAGAGAAGCACATGCTGATCATTTCTCACAGCCATCAAATGTGAAAGCTTCCCATGTGCGTCAGCTGGCGAAGCACTGCGTTTTCAGGGGTAACTATGTAGTCTTCCGTGGCTCCTTTAGTTGCCCATGTGTGACAGCCTGATTAACTCTGAGCTCCTGCACGGAAAGAGCTTTGTTTTCAAATCAGCATATGGTTATTCTTCTAATTTAGTGTGCTGGAAACTGGACGAGGGACTGCCACTGGGGAATAGAAATTGGATGGGGCATAACCTCTGCTTTCGTGGAACGTTCAAGTCAAACCAGAGAGATGGTAACAGGGACTCAAGTTATTAAAACACGAGGCACGTTGTGGAAGAATTGTCTGCAGTAGATGATGACTTAGGGCCACAAAGAGTCAGGGAAGGTTTAATTTGGGGGGCAGTGTTGGAAATAAGCTTTAGAAGATGGACTCCTCTAGGGAGATTCGTTTTTTAGGCCTTCATCCACATAAATAGTTCTTCTTTATATTAGTGGAGCCCTTGGCAGGAGGTAGTAGCTTTTTCTTTTCTTTTTTTTTTTTTTTCCGAGACAGGATTTCTCTGTGTAGTTTTGTGTCTTTCCTGGAACTCACTCTGTAGCGCAGGCTGACCTCGAACTCACAGAGATCCAACTGCCTCTGCCTCCCGAGTGCTGGGATTAAAGGCATGCACCACCACCACCTGGCGCTTTTTTTTTTTAAAGATTTATTTATTATGTATACAGCATTCTGCCTATACATATAATTATAGATGGTTATAAGCTACCATGTGGTTGCTGGGAATTGAACTCATGACCTCTGGAAGAGGAGCCAGTGCTCTTAACCTCTGAGCCATCTCTCCAGCCCCCGAGGTCGTAGCTTTTACTGGCATTGGAAATATGTCAGTGGTCAAGAAAATGAGATTCTCCACTCTCCTGGACCTACATTCTAAAAGAAGAAAAAAACAGACAAGAAATAAGCAAAAAAGAAAGAAAGGAAGGAAGGAAGGAAGAAAAAAAAGTAAATGATCAGAAGACTTTTTTTTCCAACAGCAATAAGTGATACGTAGAAAACAGGCTAAAATAACTGACTTGATGGTAGACAAACTAGGAGGGATCTCCAAACATGTGCCATGCAAGCCGCAACCCGAGTGGCAGGAAGAGCCAGCAAACAGGAACATGGCGGGGGAGTGGCGGAGAGTGTGGGGGGGAGTATTCCAGGTAGAGGACTACCTGCAAAAGACCAGAGAGAAGAAGAGGTGTGGAGAAGGGTCATCAAGAAACAAAGACGGGCGGGGGAAAACTCTGTGTCAGAGCACATACCTTGCCTGTGTGGGCCCCTGGGTCCAATTCCTGGTACCAAGAAAACAAACAAAAAAAACACAGCCCCCAAAGAAGCTAGAAGGAAAGGTTTTATAAAAGATAAGAGCTGGATGGAGGTGAGGCTAAAAAGGAGGCCGGGACCACATTTTATATTTCTTTTTTCTTTTTTTTTTTTTTTTTTTTTGGTTTTTCGAGACAGGGTTTCTCTGTGTAGCTTTGCGCCTTTCCTGGAACTCACTTGGTAGTCCAGGCTGGCCTCGAACTCACAGAGATCCGCCTGGCTCTGCCTCCCGAGTGCTGGGATTAAAGGCGTGCGCCACCACCGCCCGGCTCACATTTTATATTTCATATTAAGATACGTGGCTTATGCCGGGCGGTGGTGGCGCACGCCTTTAATCCCAGCACTCGGGAGGCAGAGCCAGGCGGATCTCTGTGAGTTCGAGGCCAGCCTGGGCTACCAAGTGAGTTCCAGGAAAGGCGCAAAGCTACACAGAGAAACCCTGTCTCAAAAAAAAAAAAAAAAAAAAAAAAGATACGTGGCTTTTATTCTGGCTGCCAGGAAGCCATTGCGCTCACCCTCTACCCTCTACACCGGGGTAAGCTCCCCCAATCCCTGGAAAGAAAAGATGACTTCAGCCAACATGTGGACTTAGATTAGATGAATAACCCAGGTAACTGAGGTGGAAGGTTGCCTGTGAAGTTTGGAGGAAGACCCGCTGGCCCTATGCTGCACTGGTGTGAAGTGAAGGAAATGCAGGCTATACTGGAAGCACCCAGGGGAGCGTTTTGCCCAGATTCGAGCTGGGAAACTATTTTGAGAAGGAACACTTAGAGACTTTGAGGTAATCTGGAGTCGCAGTATAAGGTGAGCAGAGAGGCAGGACGCAATATGACTGGAAAAGACAGAAAGGCGTGGATTTTAAAAAAAAAAAAAATCCTGACAGCCCACCGAGGAAACAGAACCTGCAACCAACTGGAGTTGTGAGCCCCACATAGGACAGTGTTGCAGTTCAGTGTGAGGGAGAATGTCCACAAGGAGCTTGAGTGAGGAGTGAAACTTGTTTGGAACCTTCTAGAACACTTATTGAGAAGGATCTGAAGGAGTTACTCTTAAGATGTAGCACTTAGCTATTTAGGGGACATTTCACAGTGTCTAGATACATTTTTAGTTCTCACAAAGTGGGGGACATCTTGTATACCAGGGATGTTAACATCTACAGTACACAGGAAACTCCTCTACACACACACACACACACACACACACACACACACACACACACACACCAAAATGTCAGTAACGCCATGGCTGAGAAACTCTGGCCCAAAATAAGCCAATAGCCATGCTCCATGATGGGGACAGAAACAAGACACAGAAAAGCCAGGGCCAAAGGTGTATCCAGTGGAGAGGACCAGGGCCTGGGCCGAGCTTTTCAGGCAAATGCTGAGCCACAGTAGGCTTTTCTGAGAAATAGAAGTCTTATAGAAGAGCATGACAGGGCGAGGGGAGAAAATGGCAAGCTCAGTCTAAACGCTGAGTTGAGTGGGAGATGGTGGTGGGACCGCGAGACAGGAAGGGTAGAAAGCCGATCATCGGATGAGGCTCCATCAGGAGATCTTAGGACACAGGGATGTATGGAGAATGCACCAGTTTGGATGAAGTAGGCTTTTCCCTGACTGCGCACAGATGGCTGGCTGGAAGTGTTGGGGAAGCATCTGCTGCCGGGCCTGGTTATTACGCCTATCCCAGAAATGTGTCAATTGTCTTTTTGCAGGAGCGGATACAGGCTGATGAAGTGATTGCCATCTTGGATCAAGAGCAGCGCGGGAAGCATGGACTGAATATTAACCCCAGAGATGAGCTATAGAAAAGAGAGTGTTCTATCGACTATTTATTTAAATTGTTAATCTTATAAGAACCTTTTTATTTTTGTACAGAGCCATGGTTATAAATTAACAGGATACAACGAGTCGCTGGATTCCCCTTCTGTTCCTAACTCGGCTGGCTTTGTCTTCCTCGTGCCCTTGGTTGTCTTCAGTTCATCATTCAGAACCCAGTCACACCTCCAAACACACATCACACACACTCTGCACACTACACAGCCACACAGGTAAACATATAACACCGATATACTACAGAAACACACATATGCCACTCACATATCATAGAAATTTCCGAACATGACACACATGCATATACCAAACACACCCAAACACATACCACCCAGATAGACAATCTCTCTCTCTCTCTATCTCTCTCTCTCTCTCTCTCTCACACACACACACACACCACACACACACACACACACAGTACATACGTACACAATTAATTTGCCGCACATTCAGAATCTCAACACAATACGCTGGTTCTCAGCAACCCCACAGCTAGAGTGTGCCCTAGGTCTAAAGTTAGTATGTGAATTGGTCTCAGGCCTCTGGCTTGCTGCCTTTCCCTGTGGCCTCTCATGGTGCTGATGGCTGATACAGACTCTTCACAGCAAGCTTGACTTGGGTCAGAGGAGCCCCCGACACAGTCTGCATGGCCCTAAGAATCACAAGCAGCAGCATCTTTTAGACTCAAGGAAGCCACCACTGGAATAAGGACTGTGACCCAGGGCCCTCCTGCCAGGGCCTCTGTGGACCATGAAGACTGGTATTATCACCTGAAGTTTTGATTGCCCTCCAAAGTGCTCTGTAAGAGGCAGCCTCCAACTTGTCCTTAAACAGTCACATGGAGGTTCCAGCAGCACAGGTTCATCCCAGTGATGTTGGAAGAACATCTTTAATCCCCCTGCCTCAGGCGCTATTGCTGGGCTGCTGGAGAGGGGCTGCTGCTGGTGGAAAAGTGGGAACCCTTCTCACAGGCTGCTCCTTGTCTGCCTCAGTTGGGCAGCCTCTACCAGGAGCGGTTATCAGCTTACAGAGGCATGCTGGGTCCGAGTTGTTTAATAAAGGGCGCCTTGTTACAGCATTTGTCTTCTCGTAAATGTCCACTTTACCTTCCGATGGCGGTTTGTAACTGTCTGGGACAACCCAGGAGCAATGGGGCCATGACAGTTTCGCTAGCAGACAGTGGGCAGCAAGAAAGCGGGCCGCTTGCTTTGGAAGGAACAGAACTGGCTAGCAAGTTAGGATGTTAAGCCAGAGACCTTGGAGACGTAGGGGCTCACCGCCAAGGCAGTGCTTGGCCTTAGGTCTTAATCTAGCTTCTGAGAGCCTGTGGCGTGTCTAGGCAATGGGATACCACACCTTTACTAGTGCAACGTACCCTAGTAAAGGGGAGGTTTACTTCCTGCCACTGGTGGTCTGGTTAGTGCTAAGAACATTTGCTCTCTGAAACTGAGAAATTCAACTGCAGGACTGTGTGCGGTCAGCCTGTAGCCGCCAACCCGGAATTCTGGTTCCATCTCTGCCACGGAAGAACGGAAAAAGCACGTGACTCCCAAGTCACCTCGAGCCACTCCCTTCCTCTTTCTGGGCCCCAGTTTCCTTTTCTGAAAATGGTGCAATTAGTTATAATTTTTTCCAAAATCCTGTGCCTTGCTCAAGAGACAAACCAATAAATAGCAAGGCTAATTTTAGAAATACTAACAAATAGGAGCAAACATTTCTGCTAACACCCGAGAGTTGCGAATGAGGTTACTACAGGTGTACGAAATTATGAAACTTTAAACCCAACTCTAGGTTAGCAGTTCCTGAGATGTGAAGAAGTTGATTATTATTTGTTTGCTCTCCACTGCAAAGCACTTGCTGGCACTCAGACTCAATGATCGGCAGATTTGGGCAAGGATCTAATTTCTGTTTTCTGGTAACAAGACATCAACAAAGAAATCAGTCCTTGGCTCCTCACAGTTCCTGTTTCCTGGGTGCGTGGATGGCCGGGGAGAGGCAGCAGCTTCGGCATAGGGTGTGCCATTCAGCCCGTAGAAAGTGGGCAAAGGCCTCAGTAGACGCCGCCGCTGTTGTGTGAGATCTCATCTTGTGCCATGCTGACAGCAGGGAGCGGTTGTTCCCGTTCTGCTGGTTGGCCGTGTTGCTTTACACCTGGAACATTGAGGATATACTAAAGCATTCATTTTTTAATCTGCTCCACATCAAACCATGCATAATTTCATTCAAATATTTAGGGAGTGCCATCAGATGACTTAAGACAGCCAAACTCAGAAATTCAACTCTCTATGTTACATAGTCCTGTTTGCAAAGAAGTGGAAAATCCCATTGGAATTGTTGTTGTCTTGAGAGTTGAAGAAAGCCATAGGAATTACAATTCAATTCCCTCTTTTTCTTTGGGCAAAAACAGAGGCTCAGAGATGATCCTGGGATGACTGAATTCTAACAGACAAGACTGGACTAAAGCCAGAGCTGTTGGAATGGGGGATGCAAGGATGCCTCGCAGCACATGGGGGCTGGAATCCAGGCTCAGGTCTGCCTCTACCTAGAGTTCTGGTACCTCGTTCTCTTTGGCCAAATATGTGACTTACTTATCCATAGCTCTGCAAGTCTGAATTCTTCCACCACGGGGTACTTTTTCTAGTTTACACAGAAGGACTCTGTGCTCAAGGCAGCCTAAACAACAAAGGGGCTTAAGGGACCATTTGCCCCTTCCTTTGTAAAAATTCGAAACTTCACAAGGCTTTTGTTTTTCATCATGCTATCGTATTAAACCGTTTTAACATTAAACGTGCTCACACCTGAGGAATCCTGGGGTTTTCTAAGCACGGGATATGATGCCCATTTAGCAGGTGAAGACAGACAGGGTGAACAGCAAACACAGTATAGTGGCTGCCTGTCGGCAGTCCCTCGACTCAGAGCATGGGGCCTGAGGGCGATGCAAGATCTTTCCAGAGAGAAGAAAACCAATCTCAGAGCTGATGCTCTCTCTGTCATCTCCCCGGGCCTATCTACCATGCTAACAGAAAAAAAAGGTTGGATTTTACAGAGTCAAGAAACTCCCTCTCCTTTCCTGCTAATAGCTGTGTGGTGACACTTTTCCTTCTGTCCCCTGAGATGCACTGGACACACATCCCTAATTCAACTTGATTCCAGACATCCCTAGTGCCCAGCAAAGTTGGTGACAAGCATGAAGATGATGGCTGGGTGTCTTTTCCTGTCCCTCAAAGGCAGAGACATTCTTCAACTCAAATTTGGAAGAGGCTGACACGGGATGGTGCCCCCTGGGATGTGAAATGCTTTCTGCCTGCCTCTCAACTACAAGGAACTCTTCGTTTTCCTGGCTTTTCATCGTTAGCACGTAGGTAACATTTCTTTGGCACTCATTCAGCTGAAGAGGAGCCACGGAATGAGTCAGTTCCATTTAATAATATATACCTATGAATTTTAATTGAAGTACAAATGCTGAATTATTTCACATAAGACAGCCACAGGGAAGAACTCCCTCATTGACGTCAAGGAGGGAATAATGGGGCCACCTCAGCAGATCCTCATGCCAAAGCATCAGGCCTTCTGTGGCGCCTGACAGACAGCGCCATAGCTGCAAAGTGGGGGAAAGGTGCAAGTGAGCCCACATTCTGAGCTCTTAGGGGGCAAACAGGAGCCATCTGGCAAAAATTCCAAACCATGAGGCCATGGTTCTCCTCCACCTGCTGTCAAGAAAGCTATGATGTGACGTGACCTCCTGAAATGGTCCCAGAGGCCCACCCGCAAATCTCTTTGGCTCCCAGATAATTTGATGTTTCCAATCTGAGACACGGGGCCTGTTTTGTTTTGTTACCTGGTTGATATCTTCAGACACATCGAGACAAGTCGCATCACTGCTGGGCTGGAGCTATGGAGTCAGGTGGTGAGACTCCCTGTTGCCTGTCCTCCCTGAAAATCCCAATGCTTTCTGTGCCCTCTACTGCCCTGACTTCTGAGACCAGACGAGGACAAGCATGGAACAATCTGATCACTGACCTTGGTCTGCTGTACAGTGCATGGCAAAGGCCATGTGAAAATATTTGAATTAGTGAATCATCTCTGGCTGCAGAAATCTTACTAGGGAGCCCTAGCATAATAGCTGAAGAATTTATATTCCCCGCTCTCTTTTCTGGAAACAAGATTGGGGAGGGAGGATATGATTAACCATTTAATTCACTGTCAAACATACATTTTTTTTTTTCTGGTCACAATTTTTGTACTTCTGGAGGAAGGAGGAACAAGGAGAAGAGGGCATGTCCTGCTTTTCCTTCCTCCATAGGCTAGTATCAGAGAGCCTCCAGGAGAAAGGTTGGGTATCATTTCTGCTGGCTGCCCTTCTCACTTGCTCGCTCGCCTCCTGTCCTTCATGAATGAGGAAAAGCAGTGTCTCTGCCTGAGCCTCCATTTCACGCCCCAACTGGACGTTAGTCATGTGTCTATGTGGAAACCCGGCCTGAGTTCCTCTCCTCAGACGTGGGTACCTTCCCTCGTGATGGCGGATCTCTGACGTAGATCCGAGAAGTCCCGTAGACCTTGGTTAAAGCCTTCTCCCTCCCAGGTCATGTTTTCTCCTTTGGGTTACTGTCTGGTGGTGGGTGGGGTAGAAACAGGGACAGGGCAGAACCTGCTGGCCGTGTCCTCATCTTTTCCCGCTCACTAACCCTATGTCCCATTGTTTCAGAGACATGATCACAGTTGGCACTCAGAAAGTATTTTATGGTCTCGAAGCGCTTGGCATTCATACATAAGTACATAATTATGAGAGACATTTAATGCAATCTTTTTTTTTTCTGTAAATAGGGGGCTAGGGGACAATCTCAGGGAAGAAGGTGGAGCAAAGCTCTTAGCATTAATGAATTCACTTCTCAGATGGTTTTGAGTGGCTAAGCAAGAGACCAGGCAAGCTATTCAGAATGAATGGAGGGGCTCAAAGTAAGGTAAAGAAAAACCAGTGTAAAGGAATTGGCAATATAAAATTAATATCGTAGTGCGAGGGTTATGCTAGACGTCGGCAGGAAAGGCCAGATGAATTCAGAGAAGGGAGCGGTTGGGATGGTGCAAGGTTTCAGACGTGACAGTTGAACTGGTTTTTCAGTGCTGGTTCTGCGGTATATAAGCAGATGTTGGGACCCAGGAGCTCTCCCTGCGCCACTGTCCTCAAGTGACAAGTCCTGAACGTGAGGAATGCAGCTTCTGGAAGTCTAAAATACTGAGTCTTTGAGAGCTCACATTGGAGCTTCTGTTAGGGGGTAGGGTGGACTAGGATCTTAACTGCGGATTGCCTTAGGAAAACACTTTAATGAGTGCTGTGAAAATCCAAATAAATACCAGGGAAGGAGGAAGTTTTATTTCATTCCCTGGCGAGGGAGGTATTACTTAAGTGGGTGGAGTGGAGCCCTGGGGGAGCATGCTTCCTACCCAAGAGGAGAGGAGAAGCTACTGTCAGAAGTGGCTGAGAGAGGCCCTCACACAGCCAGAGCCCACAGCCCAACCGACAGTGTCTCCTCTGCCGGAGGAACCCATGGAACCCTCTGTCCCACACACCCTGGGGCCAGTCTACTCACACAGCCCCTTACATTTTCATGTCAGACTGGGAATAAGGAGGACATTCCATCCCTGAAGTATGATGTCTGAAAAGCTGAAAGCATTTTCTAAGCTCAGGGAGGGGCGTGGGGGCTGGGGTGAAGGCTTTTTAAAGAAAATCAGAAAGCCCTGTGTTCCTTGTTAAAGGACATCTTTCCCAGGTACATAGAGAACAGTGTTTCAGAGTCCCTGGGAAACATTAGAAGAAAATTATCTTCGGCAAGACTTAATGGAGCCAATTTGCCTTGTTTAAAACCAAAGGGTCAAATAGGCCTTACACAACCAGTGTCCAATCACACCTTGCTTGTTCTCTCTACCCGTTTTTGGTCTGCTCACCTTTGCAAATGCCTTTGAAGATGTTAAGCAATAATATTCCTTAGGTTTAGAAGAAATTACAGAGTCCCTGAGGCTCAGAAACTGACTTAAAGGCTCCTGGTCACCAGGACAGTGTTTTGGTTTCTCATGATATCCAATGTTATTTAGCAACATTTACTAAACACATGCCTGCTCTCCCCCCCTATTTTTAAAGTTCAGAGTCTCGGGATATGTTTTCCTTGTGAGATAATACGAAGATGAGTTAGTTCTATTTCTTTGAAGTTAATGTTGGTAATTAAATTACAACTGTATTTTTCCCCTCCCAGTATTCAACATAAACAATGTCACAGCTTTTTCCACAGTTGGCTTCTGAGTGGTCTTAATATACTTTTTTTTCTGCTCTTCTTGTGTATCAAGAGCTACCACACAAGGCTTCTTTGACTAGAGAGTGCAGATCCCAGAATGTTCTGCTGGGCTCCTTCCTGTAGTGATGGGTCACTAAGCTTTCCCCAACGTGCAGGGACAGTGGTCTTTACTCACACATAAGAGAGAAGAAACCTAGCACAAATAAGTCATCTAATTTAAAGTCAGTTTCCAAGGAAGCCCTAAGTGGCTGTGTTGCAGTTCTGACAGTTTTGAGATATTGAGATAAGTAGGAGGCAGGGGAATGTCCCAGAGTTATTTGTCCTTGGACCTCACCCATTTCTGCACACTCCAGTAGAGATCCTGAAGGGGTGACTCCTCCCAAGATGGCGGCTGCCCTGGCTCTGAGCTGTCAGTCTGCCTGCACTCTGTCCAGACATGCCCCGGTTTCCTCACAGAGCACTCCCTGCCTTCTCTGAACTTCCAGGCCGCAGGGCTGAGTGCAGGGTACAGATTTTTCCTTCCAGACATTTGGCTTCTGAGTGCAGTTTTTTTGTCTCTAAGGGTAATAAAAGCACATTAGATGTGCTCCCTGTACCAGGAACTTTGCTTTGAAGCGCTGGTGAGCCACTTCAAAGGCTCAGTACCAGAAGGGGCCGTGTCCCCGGGACTCTGAGGTGTGCCTATCCACCGGGACACGTTGCCCACTAAGATCCGATTGTCACATATGACTAACTGTCATGTTGAAAACTTTAAACCAGTCTGTCTTCAGAATCAGCAGAGACTGTATCATTACATCTAGAATCCTGTGAAATAAAACCTTCATGTGCAGAAAGATGGACAAATTAAAGAGGAAGATGTTTGGCCATCTGTGCTCAGCAGAATGCTTTCCATTGTTGAGCTGAAGCCAGTGTTCGGCTCTCTACAGCCAATGAGCCTGAAATGATCAAGCCCATGATAGAGACATTGCCATAACAGTACTTGGTGTTTATGGACCACCAGCAAAGGAAAGCCAGGGCAGATACTGACCCTCCGGTCCTTCCTCTGCACCCACACTCCCTAGTTAGTTAATGTATTTAAATTAACTAAAGATTTATAGGAGAACATGAGCTCAGACCACGGTCACCCTTGGTATCTCTTGCTGCTTTGGACCAGCTCTTAAATAATGGACATTCCTACTCCTCTCTCGATTTTAAAGAAAAGGCTAGTAACACCTCTCTCCTGAGATACCAGGAGGCTTATTTGAGGTTAGAGATGAAAATACCCTGAACTTAGCATGTGATCTCTAGAAGGAGGTGGTCGTTTTACTGTCTAACACAAAGCAGCAAGGCGGAGAAGAGGCCTGGAGGCCCCCCGGCGGTACTTGGGCAGTTTACTGGTGATGCTGTTGGTTGTCTGTGAAAACCGTAGAAGCTTCAACTCAATTGTCATATAATACCCTGCAGAAATAACCTCTAGATGTAAAGGACTGGTGCAGACACAGGGAAAGAGAAACTCACTACATAAAATGGAAAGTTTGGGTTGAAACTATAAACTAGATGTCTGCGTTTATAGCTCCTGTGTAGAAAGGAGAAATCTGACTTTCCCACAGCCACCTCCTAGGGCCCTTTGACTCCCTGGATTCAGGCACACATGGCCTTTCAGCTTTGTTCGCTGTTCTCCTCAGCCCCACGCACAATGAAAGGCACAACCGTTTCCACCCATCTCACCTACCATTCTTCCACTATGAATCTGTGGCATGCGCTTCCACTGCATGGAAAACATGTACCCAGCTTCCACTGCATGGAAAACATGGACCCAGCTTCCACTGCATGGAAAACATGGACCCAGCTTCCACTGCATGGAAAACATGGACCCACTGGTCAGCAGCAGAGGGCACTATTAGCATATTTTGCCACGAGGGGTTAAAAAAGAGACATCTCAGCACCCACTTGCTCACTCAGACATTCACATTGTCAAGACTTGATTTAATTTCCTTTGTGTGTTTTCAATTAGGAAAGATGTTAAGTAAACATAAGATGTAGCGCTTACAGACCAAGAGAGATGACCGTGCACAAAATAAGACAATGTGCTGGTACCTGCCTGCAAACAGAGAAGGTATCTGAGCGGTATTTGATTGGGAGGAATTTGAGAGCAGGGTTCAGGGTTGGCTTGCAGAGGAGAGGGACTCCTTGTAAGGCAGTTAACCTACAGCTTGTTGTCACATGGTATAGAGTGGCTGAGATAAAAGGCACTGTAGGTAAAATAAACAATATGAGCAAAATCGAAGAGTCTTGCATTGTGAAGAATATTACCACTACCATTCATAGCCACCATTGTGGCTTATAAGGGTGGCGGCTTTCACAGCCATGATGTCATTTGGCCCTCCCCACAGCCCTGTGACTGAAGCTTTGTAGGTATTATATTAACCTGACTAATGGGAAATTGAGCCTCTTGGAGGGAAAGTGACTTGCTTAAAGTCATCCAAGCCTTCACTGGTAGGGTCGGAATCAAAACTAGTTTTCCTTCTTGCTAATGCAGAAGGTATCCTGAACTGGACCAGAGATTCTTGTGGCACATATAATCTTAGAAATGAGAATTTGGGATGTTGAGTAAATAGAACATGGTTCAGCTGTTGTCCTGGCATTGTGGTATTGATCTAATTAGAATGAGATACTGGGGATTTAACTACAGGAGGATTGTGAGATTTGGGGAAGCCAGAGATGGGTGCTTTTATACCTTAGTTGTCATACCAGCAAAATTTGCATTTGTGGTGTTGGAGGGGAAAGACAGGTATTAGGGAGATCAATGAGGAATCTTTTTCAGTGATTCAGGCTAGGAATGGGGAGCCTGGAATTGGTCTGCACCAGTGGGAAGGAGATTTACTATTGTGGTTACCTATGATTGATGACACGTGGAAATAACGTCTATTAATAATTGGTTTTAAGTTCTCCATGAGCACGCTCCTCTCTGATCCCATTGCCTGCCTTCATCTGAGTCAGAAGGATCCCCTGGCTGTGTGCTTCAAGAGAACTTGGCTGTCACCATGCTTGGTAACACAGCAGAGGGCAACCACTGCAAGTGTAATTGTTACTGTTGAAATGTCCTCTGGGAAGTTCCACCTGTGTGCGTGCATTTGTGTGTGTGTGTGTTCCTGTGTGTGTGTGTGTGTGTGTGTGTGTGTGTTGTGTATGGTGTATATGGTATGTATATATGTGTGGTGTGTCTATGTATATGCGCTTTGTGTGGAGGTGTGTGGTGTGTGTGTGTGTGGTATGTGTGGAGGTGTGTGGTGTGTGAGGGTGTGATGTGTGTGTGTTGTGTGTTTGTGTTGTATGTGATGTGTGTGTGTGTCTGTGCTGTGTCTATGTGTCTCTGTGTGTGTGTGTGTGTTTACCATCCTCCTCACTCTTTACAGACCTGCACTGGGGACCTTTTTTGCCCTAGGGAAGGAGGTCCTAAGCTCTAAGTTCATGGCAGCTACTTGGAACTTTATTTGCTGAACCCCATCTTAGTCTGAGGTCCTCCTGCTGTCCCCCTGTGGAGTGTGCTCCTCTACTCCACTTTGATATGCCATGGTTGGAGGATCCTGAGATGTCTTCTTGTCTCCAGACTCAGCGTTCACAAAATCATAGATAGTTCAAGGTGGACAACACCTTAGGAGCGAACAAGCCCATTAAGTCCACATGTTTAATTCCCTACATCTTCCAAAGAGGTGTTAACTGCAATGTCCAACAACCAATACATCTGAGTCCATGTTTACTGATCCAAACACACATCTTTATGGGCGTCAAGTAGCCTGGATCAGGCTGTAGCAGAGAGACTTGGGAGTCAAAGACTAAATGGAGACATTTTCAAAAAAAAAAAAAAAAAAAAAGAAAGAAAGAAATGACTTGGAGGCTGACAGAGTCATCAAGGAGAAAAAGACAAAACTCATGAGTCTGAGATGCAGAGTCAAGAACACTCATGTCATCCTTGCAAACAGGGCACCAATGGAAGGCTTCCTTGGCTTTAGAGCAGTGGTTCTCTATTTTCCTAGAGCTGTGACCTTTTAATACAGCTCCTAATGTTAAAATTATTTTCATTGTTACTTCATAACTGTAATTTTGTTACTGCTATGAATTGTAATGTAAATATCTGTGGTTTTTGATGGTCTTAGGTAACCTCCAAGGGGTCATAACCCACAGGTTGAGAACCACTGCTTTAGATGGGTGTGACCTTGCTAGACATGTGGACATCCATGGGGCAGCAGAACACAGGACTGGAAAGTTTTGTGACACATATAGTTTCTACTTTGATTCTTGACATCATTCTTTTTACTTTTTACCTCACTGGATACCTTTATATGTGATCTTTAATACACACTTTTATGTAAATAAAATGAAGGTCGCAGTGAACTCTCCAAGTTTTTTTGTGATGTCACTTCTCCCATGAAATGCTCCCAAAGATGTCACAGCACATCAAAAGTTTTTCTGGCATAGAGAACTCTGCACATTGAAGCCTTTGTCTATTTCTCCAAGCCTTCCTGCTGTTCTCTTTGTTCTCTGTTACCTAGTATCTCCATTTTCATTGATGAGATGTTTATAGTCTGTTCTGTTCTATTACGAGGGTGGCCAACCTTTCAGCTTCTTCAGGCCGCATTGAACAAAGAACAGCTGTCTTGGGCCACCCATGGACTCTGGAAAATTCTCATCCTTCCACCACTTCTGCTTTCACAGTAGGGAGGTGTTAAAAAACAGCACAGTCCTGGGAGCATGGACAGTTGCTCTGCTCTGGGATATTGTTTCCCTCTATGAAGCTGTACTGGCTGGTTTTGTGTGTCAACTTGACACGAGCTAGAGTCACCCAAGAGGAAGGAGCCTCAGTTGAGAAAAATGCCTCCTGAGACCCAGCTGTAAGGCATTTTCTCAATTAGTGATCAATGGGAGAGGGCCCAGACCATTGTGGGTGGTGCCATAACTGGGATGGTGGTCCCGGGTTCTATAAGAAAGCAGGCTGAACAGGCCAGGGGAAGAAAGACAACAAGCAGCACCCCTTCATGGCCTCTGCATCAGCTCCTGCCTCCACACAGCCCTGCCCTGTGTGAGTTCCTGTCCTGACTTCCTTCAATGATGAACAACGATATGGAAGTGTAAGCCTTTCCTCCCCAACTTGCTTTTTTTGTCATGGTGTTTCGTCACAGCAATAGAAACCCTAACCAAGACAGAAACCTTCTATGATGGCTTACACTCTTATGATAACTTCAGATTCTCTCCTGAACAGGCTGTCCTGTTCTACCCTCTTCCTCTCCATGACCTTTCCTACCCATGATTCCCAAGCTTTCGTCCACCTCTGCTGTCTACAGACACTGCTTTTGTGCTACAACCACTGTCAGAACCTTGTTGCAAGCCACCAACGTATCGTTTCTGAAAGTAACCCATGAATGTTTCTCTTTGCTGCTGCTCCTGTCTCTGTTTGGAGGGTTCTTAGCACAGAAATGGGCAATACTTTCAAAAAACACAAGTCAAATCATGCCACTCTACAAACTCATTCACCACTTTTCCCACTCACCAGCCAAGTTATTATAATTTCCCATGACACTGGAGCCAGTGGCCTCTCTGTTCTCTTTCCAATACCCTCTGCCCTGTAGTCAGTGGTACTGGTCTCCTTACTGTTCCTGGTATTGGCTGGCATACTCCTGCCTCAGGGTCTTTGCATTAACTTACTTACACCTGAACTAGTCTTATAGGTGCCCATGTGTTCCATCTGTGGCAAGTGAGAATCACAGTCTGCCTTCTTGGGGTAACCAGCCATAGTATCTCTTTACATTTGAATGTCTGGTCATCCATACCATTGTCTTTCTCTGTTCAACATGTTCATGCTTTTATTATTAATCTTTCTACTTACAATTCACCTGATTCACTCTGTTTACTGACTACAGCCCTTTGAGACGGTTGTCTAGGATAGGAATCTTTTCACTGCTGTATTTCCAGAGTGTAAAAAAGGCACACAACATCGAGGATAATCGAAGTGCTCACTGAATGAATACACAAACTCAGGCACACAGGATTAAAGGAAGAAATGAGCAAGCAGTGTGAGAGGCAATGGGCTGAGAGTTACACATTTTAACTCACTGACTCGGGACTTGAGAAGCAATGGCAAAACCACATTCTACTTCTCGTTCTGACTTTTTCCAACTATAAAACACAGACGTCACACTCAGTAAGATGCCACGAGTAGAATTCTTCTCAGAGTCTCCGAGGTGATGGCAAGTAAGACCAGAATCTGATTTTCTTGCTAAACTTAAATGGAGTCCCAAAGCCAGAGGCCTGAACATGGGGAAGTGAGGCATGGCTCAAGCCACACCTGAGCAGAGGATATGCACAGAGGCATGAGAATGCCACATGTGCAGAAATACAAAGAAGGCAGGTGACTGCTAAGCGGGCACAGGCATTTCATAACAGGGCAGGAACTGAGTCACTGCCCAGGGCAAAGTTACCCCAAGAGCCTGGAAAATGGTACAGCGGGAGGTACTCACCTCTGATGTCAAAGTCCTGTACTGATGCACCTTATGACCAGGGAACTGCCTGGACATCTCCCCTAGTACCAGCCCAGTGGTCCCCAAAGTAGGTGGATTCCCCAATTAGTCATGACAACAGGGGCTTTAGAGAAGACAGAAGAAAGGTTCTAGTCCATCCCTTTGGAAAAAAATATCATCCCTTCAGAAAAGGGGAGTTTCCCATCATGCCTATGAATTTCTGTCCACTGCCATGCTATCTCCAGGGTGAGAAATTTGTCTCCCACTCTCTCAGACATGGAGAAAGGTCATAAAGAGATGAATCAGTAAATTTCAAGGAGATGTTTTAAGTGCTCAGGCTGCCACACCCAAAGAAGCAGACCGGTTATTCTGCTTCCCTTGTCCAATTCCCTGTAGATACAAAAGAGTCTGTAAGGTCGGCTCCTTACTCTTCAGTAACCAGCCTGCAACGTGGCTGTGTTATCAGAAGGATCCCCTGGCTGTGTGCTTCAAGAGAACTTGGCTGTCACCATGCTTGGTAACACAGCAGAGGGCAACTGCTGCAAGTGTAATTGTTACTGTTGAAATGTCCTCTGGGAAGTTCCACCTGTGTGCGTGCATTTGTGTGTGTGTGTTCCTGTGTGTGTGTGTGTGTGTGTGTTTGTGTGTGTGTGTGTGTGAGATGTGTCTATGTGTGTGCGCTTTGTGTGGAGGTGTGTGGTGTGTGTGTGTTGTATGTGATGTGTATGTGTGTGTGGTGTGTCTATGTGTGTGTGGTATGTGTGGAGGTATGTGGTGTGTGAGGGTGTGATGTGTGTTGTGTGTTTGTGTGTTTGTGTTGTACGTGATGTGTGTGTGTGTGTGGTGTGTCTATGTGTGTGTGGTGTTTCTGTGTGTGTGTGTTTACCATCCTCCTCATTCTTTACAGACCTGCACTGGGGACCTTTTTTGCCTTAGGGAAGGAGGTCCTAAGCTCTAAGTTCATGGCAGCTACTTGGAACTCCATTTGCTGAACCCCATCTTAGTCTGAGGTCCTCCTGCTGTCCCCCTGTGGAGTATGCTACTCTACTCCACTTTGATATGCCATGGTTGGAGGATCCTGAGATGTCTTCTTGTCTCCAGACTCAGCGTTTACAGAATCGTAGATAGTTCAAGGTGGACAACACCTTAGGAGCGAACGAGCCCACTAAGTCCACATGTTTAATGCCCTACATCTTCCAAAGAGGTATTAGCTGCAATGTCCGACAACCAATATATTCTGCCCACTCAAGACAAGAAAGAGCCTGGTGCAGAGTCCACAACCCTTCCAGGCAGGGTCTCATATGTTCAGTCTGGATTGTGAAGAGGCCCCATGAGTTCTAGAACAGAAATGGAGCCGTTTGAAGCAGCAAAGGATGAGACAGCACAGGGGTAGAAGCAAGAGAAGAAGCTATTCATGGAACAGGCTGGAATTACTTAACCAGTGTGTAAACCCTGGTCCAGGCGCAGGACTGTGGAACATGAGCTCCAGCCTTGAAGCACTTCTTTAGTAGCATATTTAAAGTCGCAGTGTGTCCTGTCATCGCCAGAACTCATGCAAAGTCTCTGAGCTTTGGCCAGGGGCTGTCGCTGCTATCTCTTCAGGAGGGGAAAAAGAGGCAGCGATGAGCAGCCTTTCTGTCAGTCAAGTGTCCCGGCAAAGAATTCCACCCAAGTCTACACAGGCACTGATACCTGAGGGCCATTGCCGTGCAGATAAGCTGTCTCGGGTAATTGGGTTGACATCACTGAGCCACCTTAGAGGATTTGAATCCCTTCCATGACTCCCGTCACCTGCCATCTGATAGCGAAACCCCCGGGTTTGCTGATGAGTGATTGATTATGCAGAACAAATGAAGGAAACTGAAAGGTCACGGCTCTTCCACAGGGAAGCTTTCCCTTAAGTTATGACCCAGATTTCCAAGCATAAGCTAAGGGCTGAGACCCCAGTTACCTACAAATGGGTACAGGAAACGGAAGAATCATAGCATTGAAAACTCACAGGAGTAGAAGACACTTGGCAGGAGACCCTGTGTAAGGCTTGAGTCATCCGGATGAATCTCTGAGCCCCCAAGAAGATGGAGAGATGCTTTATTCCTAAAGGAGTCTCAGTCTCTTTGCTCTACATCAGCCTACAGTGTGCCTGCTTCCCTGGGGTCTGTCTACTTTCCTTCAGCCAACTCTCATTTCAGACAATCTCATGGTCGGGAAGTCTTCTGTTTCCCCTCTCCTACACTGAGGTGCCCTTAGGACACTTCTGTTGCCACTGCTCTTCACACAGTAGCGTTCATGACACTGACTGACTAGTCACTCTCCCTCCGTCCTTAGGCTGTGGGCTAATGCCTCTGTTATGCTTTCGCAGTAGGGCTTACAGGGCCCAGTTTCAACAAGGACATTCAAAACGTGTCAATGAACGAATATGGAGAAAGCATTTCCACAGATAATCACATCAGTAGGAAGATGAGTTTTTATGCTTAAGGGAAATAATATTTGAGTTCCCATTTTATAGATGAGGAAAACAGGCTTAGAGAGAAAGGAAAGAAACCAATACATATCTAGGACATACTGGGCTCATTCATTCTGCTTGAGGCTTTCAAGTCTGTTCTTATTCTCTTAACTGAGCTTTGTAAGTGATTTCCCTCAACTTTTCAAGGGCTTTATTTTGAGTTTTGCCTATGTCTATGAATATAGCTCCATGCCTTTGACAAATGCGTTGAGTCATTTGACCAAGAGTGCAATCCCAACATGGAACTGCTCTACCCCAGTGCTGCCCTTTGGACACATTCTCTCCCTACTTGATGACAATCACCGGATGATAGCTCTTCATCTCTACTGTATGTGTGACCACACTTTCAGCACATGGCCTATCAAGCGAGGCTCAGAGAGTTGAAGCAACTTGCTCCTGGTAGGCAGCTAACAGACAGTAGATTTCATCTTTGAACTCGGCACTTTGGATTCCTTGTGAAGGTGGAAAGTGTGAGTGTGGCGCCAAGGAAAACAGCTGTCACGTTCCCCAGCCTGCCTTTGAGAGAGGGCCCTGTCTCTTCAGGGCTCTGTTAGAGGCAAGCAAACAACCTCATTACCAACGGCAATATCTGATCGTGTTCCGCCTCTGATCGCTCATAGGTGCTGAGGGAAGACTCCGTTCCTCCTTGTGGAACAATCTGAAGGCCATTACTATCTGCAGGCTGCTCAGTAGACTATGGTGTAAGGGCTTGGTCTTTTTCCAGTTCCTTGACTTATCTGTAAGACAAGAGGGTACTGAGAAGAGGTCACTGGTAAACATTTAGTCTCTCAATTCAACAGCTTCCCCACTAAAGCCTGGGGGCCCTTTGCCAGACGGGTGAGTCTGCAGGTGAGCCTTGCTTGCACAAGGTGGGTGCTGCTGCTAATTGGGTTGATGTAATTAACTGTCCTGGTTGTTCACCCGGGAAGCCAGCCACGGTCTCAGCATGAGCAACCTTGCTGGGCCAGCCTGCGGCAGCGAGCACAAACATTTCTGGAGCTCCAAAAGCAAACAGGTTTAGAAGCAACTTCAAAGTGAAGAGCAGGCTGCCGCTGGGAGAGGGCCATTTCCCTAGGGGGATGGGGAGTTTTGGCTTCCCAGGCCAGGAAGGATAGTGAAATCATTTTATCTTCATTCTGTTTTTAATCAGGTGTCAGGATATTGGTGCCATTTCTGTCTCATGATAATCTCTTTTTCTCAAAAAGACGTGTTAGAGGCTGGGGGAAAGATACGTGAGTTGTGATCTGCCCTGACAGATTCAGAAAACAGGTACAGGCCTCCTGCTTCTACCACAGGCCTCGTGACAGTCTCTTCTCCCATCATCTCTTAGACGATACATTAGGAAAGAATAATTCTTGGAGGGCAGACCTTGTGTTTAGGCCACCAGCCTTTGCTGCAAAAGGCCATCCACTCACGCCAGCCAAATGGTGGGTCTCTTTGTGTTGGCTTCTCAGCTCAGTGGCCTAGAAACCAGGATGCAGTCTTCACATCCTGCAGTCTGTAAGGCACCTGACCTGAGACCCCGACGCAAAACCAAAGAGTGAGCAGAGAAAGACAGTTCACAGGCTATAATCTAGCAGGGTTAATGACTAGTTGAGTGATTTTGGATGTTTACCTTCTGTGTGAACACCATTTTACTTGTATATAACGGAAGAAATGGAACCTCTTTTACAGGGTTATAGAGAAAATAATGGAGATCAAGCGACACAGAGACTACACCAAGAGCAGGAACTGTGATCCCTTCCATCTCCACGGTCATCGTTACTCAGCAGGCTTTAATTAATACTCTATGGGTATTTTTGCCAGTTGCATGCACGGGCCACTCCCCACCTCTTTTCCCCCTGCCAATCCACAGTACAACGCAATTTAATTCAATACAGGCAATTTTCCCACCAGTGCCAAGTCCTTGTTTCTGGATGGTACACGGGTTCCAAAAATTCTTCTTTTGCTTCCTGAGCGGAGTCGCATGCCAATAGAAGGCAGAAGCCACCCATCTCTTCATGGGTTCAGTGTCCACAGAGCAGAGCCCAGCACAAGTGGGATTTTGTTTTTGTTTTTGTTTTCTATATAATTATTCCTCTGTTCAAGTTGAAGCAATATTCTCTCCTAGACTAAAAGCAGCCTACAGTATGAAAAATTAAGGACAGCTATACAAATATAAAGCCTAGAAATCCTTTGCCTTCCCCACACACTAGCTTCTCCAGTCTAAAGATGTACGTAGGTAGTGAAGATCGGGTCTGTTCCTGGGAACCAGGGTATTTTTTATCTCCATTGTTTTTCTACTCTAGGAAGATTTTCCTGTCCTGATGTCTGGGCATCATAGGAAAAGATTTGGCCCACAGGTAATGTGTGTTTAATCATAAGCTGTGACATAATTCCAATGTTGAAATTCCCTTTCCACCACAGCTGACTACCAACATAGGTATGGTGGACGCTGCAAATGACTCTTGCCTGTTCCTGGACTGGAGTGATGCAGATCCTTCAAGACCCCCACCCCCACCCCACCCCCGCCTCTTAGAGCATCTTGTCTTCTTCCTTTCTTAGACCTCAACAGTCCAAGAGTACAGTAATAATGGGCTTGACCATGGGTCAGGTAAAATCTGACTTCAGAAGCAGTTCTTCATTTACAGGAATCCTGGCCACATACTTGGAGTTGAGTTAATACAGTGTCTCTGACCACTGACTAAATACAAACTTTTCTTTACAGCAACACTTAGAATATAAACATCAACTTTCATCTAAAGGCATTGAGCTTATATTAACATTGGATCCAAATCCTATTGCTTTCTTTAAAGGCAGAAATTAAGGCCTGGGAGAAACTTGAGGAACCAGGAAACTGGAAATGAATGACTAGACACTCATTCTGCAATCTCAGTCTGTGAAGATTGCAGGATAAGAATGACTGAATCCCTTCGTTCCTGAATGACAACTCCAGCGTATCCATTTTTCCTGTATAAAATGAAAAGCATGGCCCTCTTTAAGGTTCTGAGTGATACGTTAAAAAAAATTCCCAGCTGGGCGGTGGTGGCGCACGCCTTTAATCCCAGCACTCGGGAGGCAGAGACAGGCGGATCTCTGTGAGTTTGAGGCCAGCCTGGGCTACCAAGTGAGTTCCAGGAAAGGCGCAAAGCTACACAGAGAAACCCTGTCTTGAAAAAACAAAAAACAAAAAACAAAAAACAAAAAAAAAAAACCAAAAGAACATTCCCAGTAATAAACAAGGTTTTTTTCCTACATGTTAGAATTATGAATGGACTTATTATTCAATATTTTTCCTTCCTGATTTTATGTTTTAATACTGAAATATTTATTGGCTTCACACTAAAGATATATGCATTAAAAATACATCATTCTGTACACAGCAGCACATGAAATCTTAGATAGCTGAAGACCACCATGTCTGCCTGTCGTTGTTGTTAGGTTACTATTCAATCTCTTGACCACTCCATAAATTCTTTGGTTTTGCTTCAGCGCTTTTACTGGAACGCAGCTCTGCCTCACAGATGTGAGGGTTAACGGGTATGGAAGTGCCGCCTCGTCCTCTGTGGGCCACATGAAGAGCGTGTAGTCTCACACCAGTATAGCAACCATGGAGTTCTAACCATGATGTAAATTATTTCGTGCTCTCGAAGTCCAGGCCTGACTGAGTGAAGAGTGGGTGAGAGACCAGGGGTGGAGAATAGAGTTCTGAGTCATTAAATTCCCACCAGATGTCAACTAGAAGGCTTCCTCCCACCCAGCAGCCTGAGGCAAACTCTCTTGGCCACCGTTACCCCATCTATGGACTTTAATTCTGACCAATCGTCCCCTCTGGCACCTTATAAGGGAAAGCTAATTAGAAAACTCACCTTGCAAGTATGCCACAGAAGGACCTTTCACACGGAGTGGAACCACAGAACCCAGAGGCACTGTGACTCAGGGGTGGAGCTGTCTCCCAACACCCAGGCTGCATCACTCTCCAACGCAACAAGAGGCTGACCTACATGGCAAAGGCAAATTCACACAGGGCCATCAGAAGGGTAGGACAAGTTAGCGGCAGGACTCATAGTGTTTTTGAAAACACTAGTATCCAGGAGCAAGGGACAACAGAGACGGCTCACGTACTCTTTTTTTTTTTTTGATTGGATTGTATGTGTTGGCTGCCCCTTCATATATTGTATGTTTGGAATGCACCAAGGGCTACACTATTTGCTATGGGGAAAACAAGGAAGAATCAGGCATCCCTGATGTTCAGGGCTAATTGTAGACAATATAGACCCAAAGGTTCAAAATGTTTTATAATTGCTGTAAATAAAAGACAAAGCGCACACCATCGGAGAAGGAAGCCAAAGGGTTTCAGTGGACAAATAGGAGCCTGCTAGGCAGTGGGAAGGACAAGTATCCATAAATAAGTAAATTGGAGCAAGGAAGTCAGAGGGAGCCACACAGCTCTCAAAGTTCATACCATTTCTAGATATCCCAACAGCCCTTGACCGCGTCACTGTGAAATCTCAGTACAAATCTTACTGATGCGTTGGAAATGAGTGAAGCTGGCCTGAACAGAGCTCTAAAACAACCCAGCAAAGGGAAAACAGGTGTTGAACAAATGAAGGCCTAAAAGGGACAGAGGCGGGTGTTCAGTGCCAGCTCTGGATGAGTCTTTCATTTCATTCTTCAGTCATTACCTGACAGAGCCTTTTCTGGAGGTCTGGGACCCACCTACAGCTGTCTGTGTGAGTACCTTACTCTTTTTTTTTTTTTTTTTTTTCCGTTTTTCGAGACAGGGTTTCTCTGTGTAGCTTTGCGCCTTTCTTGGAACTCACTTGGTAGCCCAAGCTGGCCTCGAACTCACAGAGATCCGCCTGGCTCTGCTTCCCGAGTGCTGGGATTAAAGGCGTGCGCCACCACCGCCCGGCTGAGTACCTTACTCTTTCTTTGCTTTTCCTTTGCCTACTTCCCAATGGCCCCCGGGCCTTGGGTGTGCAAAATGGCCTGCGCTTTACCGCTTGGCATTGCTGGGAGACGGTTCCCTGCCTGTGCTACCTCATCATGGCTGCCTTCACTCTACCAGAGTTGAGGATTTCCCTTCTCTCCCATGAGCATCGCCAGCACTAGCAAAGCTGCAGTGTCCCCTCATTTTCCCCCTGCTCCACTCTTCATTTCTTCAGCAGACAGTGGTTGGACAGCTGTGCAGGAACAACTGTGAAGAAAACAGGGAGTAAGTTGCAGGGAGTCAACTTGCCTCTCATTTTCCTGGAGGTCAAATGTGAACAGAGAGGCAGAGACGCCATGACAGCACGTTGCTCTGAGCTGAGTCCTTTGTGGCTCAGGGCTGCACAGACGGATGGGTGGGGACCATGAAGTGTAAGTCCCAAAGTATTCTGCTGCTGTACCTCCTAGACTAAGAGCATCCTCAGGAGGTAGGTGTGGAGGGACAAACCCTCCCTGCACAGAACACACGTCACCCATACCTTGGTGCCCTTCAAAGGACAAGGTCACAAGCTGTGAGGGGTAGTCTATGAGGATCAACTTCATTTTCTGTCTGCAGGCTCCAGCAGACTCACTGGCAGCATTTTGTCTTAGACTGGTGAAAGAGGTCTTGGCTTCTGATTCCTTCCTGTAGCATCTATGACACTACCAGACTCATTCTTCTGGAAACAGCATCCATCATGATGCTCTCCTTCTTGTTTTAATTCTCTGATTCCTCTCTATTTTCTAGACACAGTGGCAGTTCTCCAGTTCTGCATTAAGAGCTCATAGACTCTTGTCTAACTATCAGTGTCATACCTTAGAAACCCCAGCTATACATCAACATACCCAAACACAGCAAAGTGCTTCAGGATGCAGCATTACACACTCATCCCTTCATCGCTGGAGAAAGTGAGTCATCCGTCTTTTTCTCCTGAGTTGCATTTAATATGAAAAAGTATATAATATATTCTTCCTTCTTTGATGCCTCATAATCCAACCTAGCTGCTCTGTCCTCTAGCAGGAGGCGTTAACATTTTGCCTCTTACTCACTAAGCTATTTGGAACTTTTCTCTTTCAGTACTCTTAAAATTGTTCTCCTTCTAGGATAGAAACAACTTGAAAGAAGAGTCCTAGCATTGTGTGTTTGGCTTAGTTAAACATGGTGATCACCTAGAACAGTGCTTGACAATTCCATAAATACTTATGGAATCAATTACTTGATTGTATTTTAGGAAATTTCCTTCAACAACTTTGTTAGAGGAATAACTTTGCACTTGGTTGGAGGTTATACAAGAATTTTTTTTCTGCGTAGACTATATATGCCTTGAAGGAGTTGAGGTCTCTGATGTGCTCAGCATGGTACTCAGAATGTACTAAGAACTTTGTAAACACATGATCAGCAAAGGACATCACATGTACAGGAATCACTTCATAAATGACTAATTCTTCCTGATATCCACTTAAAGTCTAAATAACTGTCATCTGGGTCTGGAGAAGTAGCACAGCAGTTAAGTGCTGGGGGACGTCTTTCTGTATGCTGTGAATATGTGTTTTTCCCGTTGGTTAATAAATAAGCTGCTTTGGCCTATGGCAAGGCAGCTTAGAGGCAGGCGAGAAATCCAAGGAGAGAGACAGGAAAGAGAAAGGCAGATCTAGAGAGAGACGCCAGCATGGCCAGGAGACGCAAGATGTAAAAATATCTTCAAACCACAACTACATGGCAACTTACAGATAATAGAAATGGGTTAATTTGTAAGATCTAGCTAGTGAGAAGCCTGAGCCATCAGGCCATACATTTGTAACTAATATAAGCCTCTGTGTTTACTTGGGTCCAAACAGCTGTGGGTTTGCAGGTGAGAGAGATTTGTCTGGACCGTGTGGGGCCCAGTGGGACCGGAGAAACCTTCCAACTACAGTTAAAAGTCTTTTAGTCCTCAGCACACACAATATTAACCCTATTTCCAGGGGATCCAATGCCCCCTTCTGTCCTCTGCAGGTACCACATGCACCTGGTGTCCATAAATACATGTAGGTAAACATTCATATACATAAAATACAAAAACCCTGCCTTCTTTCTATCACTATTCTTCTGATCCCTGCATAAGGTTCTGTGTTGTACTTGGGTGGATAAACCCACCTAATGACCTAATGCTGTGACTGCTGCCACTGCATCACTCACATGCTTTTTTTTTTTTTTTTTTTTTTTTTTGGCTTTTCAAGACAGGGTTTCTCTGTGAAACAGTTCTGGCTGTCCTGGAACTCACTCTGTAGACCAGGCTGGCCTTGAACTCACAGAAATCTGCCTGCCTCTGCCTCCCGAGTGCTGGGATTAAAGGCGTGTACTACCACCGCGCAGCTCATTCACATTTTTAAGTATCTATTTCTGTGTCTACTGTGGAGTTGAGATGAGTACATGGGGGAAGGGGAGGCAAGAAGGAAAGAATTAAATTAAATCAAGTGATTAGGAAAAATCACATATTCACTACCTTCTTTGTCTGTACAACACACAGGCATTACATGCCATTTGAGATATTTGAATACCTTGCATATATACTAGGAAATTTAATTTTTCCTATAGAGAATTGGTATTCCAACCAAAGACTCTGTTGTTGGGCCAGATTTACTTTGACTGGTGTGGCGACTTTTACAGTAATTTTTATATATATATATTAAAATGATGCAGAATTTCTGTGTCTCAAGTAATATCTGGATATATTAATATGGTCTTAGTCCAACTTTATTAACTTTTGTGTTGCTGATAATGAGCCTAATTTGAATACAGAATGAGGCTTAAGTATATACTTAATTATTGCATGGTTGATAATCAGTTGATCAATTAAACAAGTGGATATTTATTAATGCTTTGCTGTGTGTCACACATTATGACAATCTGTCTCATTCTGGAACAAAACAAATATGTCAGTTACTGCTGAGTTTCTCATAGTCTATTGGGTAAATAAGTGCACAATAGATTACTTGGAATAATTCTACCATATAGTTTCTTTTGCAGTTCTGATTCTAAAACATTGGAAGGTAATAACGAAGTTGAAACTTTGCCACTACCCATGTATTGTAAAGTTAGTCTTTAAGACAGTGTAGTGTGGCCAAAGAGAAATTCACCAAGGAGATAGGTAAAAGGACCAAGAAGTAAATTCACACACACAGTCAGTACATCATCAACTGTGGAGCAGATGCAGCATGATGAGAAAGAATGTTCTTTTCAATAACTGTCTCTGAAAACAGTGGACACTCATATACATCTTCCCAAATTTCTACACACAGGTCTTTTGCCCTTTACTAAGATAAATTTAGAATGAGGCGTATACCAAATGTAAAATAAAAAGTAAAATATCCCTGGAAAGATATGTAAGAAAAAAAGTAAGAAAAAAAAATCGACTTTACCTTGAGTTTGATTGTGTGTTTTAAAGCACAGCATTAGAAGTACACTCCATGCAAGAATAAAATGGCAAGTTGCTCTTCATTTTAACTAAAATTTCTCTGTGGAAGTCATGGCCACAGAATGAAACAAGCCACAGACTTGAAGAAAGTATTTATATAAGACAGATAATAGATTAGTATCTTAAACCATAGATAGAACTCATAAAGTTCAGCCATAACAGGGAAAAACAACCTTAAGAAAATATAGAAAGCATTTATGAATAGACACCCAATCAATGAAGAAGCTGAGACAGTATATAATTGTACTGGAAGGTGGTAGGTATCACTTATACAAGGAGATCAAAACTTCAAGTAACAAAGGAGCAACCACCACCTGTCCGATTGACTACATAAAAATCAAAACTTCAACACTGCACTTTGCTGGTGACTAGGTAGGACAAGAGAAAATCTCATTCATCATTTCTGGAAATGCCATGGTACTAGTTGGGCAGTGTCTTATAGAAATGATTACACTCTTATCAGGCTCTGAAAATCATGTGACATAGGATTTATTAAATAAGTTCGGAACCAATATCCATACAAATACCTACACACAAGTACTCATAATTGTTTAATTTATAATTTCCTACATTTAATAGATATCCTTCAATAGAAAGATAAATAAACCATGCAATGTCTATACAATGAAATATTACTCACTGTTAAAAATAAGGTATCAGAATAGTACTCATTGTTAAAAATAAGGTACCACTGAGCAGTGGTGACCCACGCCTTTAATCCCAGCACTCGGGAGGCAGAGCCAGGTGGATCTCTGTGAGTTCGAGGCCAGTTTTGTCTACAGAACGAGATCCAGGACAGGCACCAAAACTACACAGAGAAAACCTGTCTTGAAAAAAACCAAATAAATAAATAAAAAATAAAAAATAAAAATAAAAATAAGCAGCTAACAAAGAAATGGAACAATTTATAGAAGTTATAGACCATAAATAATAATGTTTTTCTTGGAATTTTTCACACAAAATTAAATCTCCCACCCCCCCCCCCAAAAAAAAAACCTGTGTATATTGCTTTTGTCAGATAAGTATAATTTTGTGCTGGGATGATTTTCTTATGCAGATCTTAGAGTAAATGATCTGTATCATTGTGTCATATCACAGACTTCATCAAACAATAGTTGACAGAACACTATGGTTTGGGGGCAGACAGTAGAAGCAGGAACGAGAGGACAGAGACAGCAAATACGGCGAAAAACCCTGTAGCATGTAAAATCTCTCAGACAAAGAGGGGGTCTTAACTCTACAGATGAGATAATCTAATACCGTGGTTTCCATTTAATTAAATGTCATTCACTGAGCATTTTGCTGACAACTGAAATGTCTAAGGGAATCAGAGAAGCGTCGGGCACGATCTGCTTTCTTGAGAGCTCAAAATAAAGCCTGCAGGCTGGAAGGTATTAGGTATTATAAAATCGGTTAACCCTTGACAGCTTAATGATACTAGGATTATTTCCAGGTAAGAGGGATCTGGAAGGGATCCTGGAGAAGTCAATGATTAAAGCGAGCCTCACCGAAGACAAAGGAGGAAGACTTGTAAGTCAGGGGTAGACAGGGAGAAGAGTTCTAGGTAAGGAAGGACAGTGAGTAGGAATGTAGAGATGAGAGAGTGGCCACCTCATGGAACTGGAGAAAGCCAACCCATCAGAGATGAGTTTCTGGCGCAATCTAGAACAATTCTGTGTTGGATAATATGAGTGAACCTTTCCGGAAGCAGAGGGGTGAACATACTCATGCAACCATCTGGGTGAGAGGTGATGAGGCACCACTGAAGCTTCTTTCAGGGAAGATACAAAAGAAAAAGTACATTTGAGAAATATCCTGAATGAAGTGTGGTTGGGGCTGGGCAGTTACTGAAGATGTGTTTGGAGCCAGGAGACCTGTGTGAGAAGCAGGACGAACAGGAGGGGGAAGTCAGGCAGAGGAGTTGACTTCAGGCACCGGGAACGTAGCTACTTTGTTGTTATTGTCCTTTTGGCAACATTGGGATTTACAGGAGATGTCTAGCAAGGATTTAATTATCATAGAACTGGAAATGCAAATCAATAAAATAGCAAGGATGTTAATGTCGAAGTTACACATAATATTTTATATTAATAAATTCACGTTAGCCAAAACTTGAAAATCGGATGTTTCTCTTTAATAAAAATGGGTAGGAGAAGAGCAAGTTATAGGGAACTTTGTACTACAGATGACTTCTGTGGATAGGACTATCATGAGAAAAGAAGGGATTAGTGATGAAGACAGAGAATGTGGACTCTTGTCTTGAAAACCAAGGAGGAAAGCCAGACTCATGGTTCAGTAAAAAGAGGATCTTTGACCAGAGGCATGTGGTTTATGAATCCTACATTGTCCGGCCTCATAGTCTGATAGGTGTGTGTATACACATACGAAACATGGAAGGCATTCTTTTTTAAATCCTGTAATACTGAGACCTCATCTAAAGACGGGATGACTGGATATTAACAGACTAGCTCAATGGAGAAGCACTTCCAGCAATGTGAGCTCCTTGTAACAGTTTTACAATTTAGAACAGTGGTCCTCAAACTTCCTAATGCTGCAGTCCTTTTGTACAGTTCCTCATGTCCTGGCGACCACCCCCAAACAAAGTTATTTTCATCTCTACTCCATAACTGTAATTTTGCTATTGTTATGAATCATAGTGTAAATATCTGATATGCAGGATATCTGATATGCGACCCTTGTGAAGGGGTCATTTGGTAGTTGTGACCCACAGGTTGAGAACCACTGGTTTAGAAGCTGTTTCTCCACTTTAATATATATCAGTCATTTATTGAGTGTACTTTTACAGATTAAGTAAAGAGAAGTCAGCACACCAATAACTAACAGTCATATTGCTGGACACAGGTGACATGCAAGTGTACCTTTTCGCGTTTGTGGTACTGGATTAAATGTGAAGAAAATGAAGCAGAGAATGAAGAATGCGCCCATGATAGGAAGTTCCAGTGAGAATTGATGGGGCTAGAAGTTGCAGTGGTGTGCTAGGGACAATTCCAAAGAGTCACATTACACCAGAATAATGAGCGGACGAAGTCAACAGGATTAACTTTCCAGTGCAGGTCCTGAGGAAGATAAGGAAGGGCTTGGGAACAATTGAAGATGTCAGAAGGCTGATCGGAATGAGGAGTCCTAGAGAGTCGTTTTGGTTCAAATGCTTCTTCAGCCACACGATCCTCCCACTTCTTTCTGTCTTTCTTTCTTTTTCTGTTTGTGGGTGTGCCCTGTATGTGTATGCATGTGTATGGGAGCATGCTGTCTACAGAGGTCCAAGTCTGACAGAGGCATATTCCTCTATCATTCCTTACCTTCTCATCCTAGCTTTTGAGACTAGGTCTCTTACTGACCCTAGAGCTCACCAAATGTCTCATCTTCCTGTGTTTAACCTTCAGTCATGGAGTTCCAGGAACACACTGCCATCTCCTAGATTTTTTTTTTGTGGATGCTGGAGATTGAAACACAGGTCCTATGCTTGTGCAGCTCAAACTTTACCTCCTGAGTCAGTCCCCCAGCCCCACATGGCGTTTATTGGCTAGTCCTGCTTGCTATGAGAAATAAGGGATTACATTTACAGCAAAAAATGAATCTTTTATGAGGCAAAAGACACTATCTACACTTGTACACGAATGGTTTAATGGTTTTCTAGACTAATGGTACCCAGAGGCATGTGTGTTGAAGAAATTCAGTGAGATAAGCTATCCTTGCATTGGTAATGTATGTATCTAGTCTCTCTACCATCTATGGCTGTCACTCTGGAAAAGTGAGTCAGTTTTACCTCAAGGGAAAAGGAACTAAGTGCTTGGTAAGGCTGATGACATGTCCGATGACTAACTATTCCCAGAAATGAAGGGTTGATCTTTCCCCAAGGCAAGGTACAGTATGGCAGCTGTTTTCCTGAGACTCCCCTCATTTGGATGCCAACTTCCTTAAGTGAAGGCCAGTTGCTACACAGAAGAAATCATGTCGGAGGATAATAAGAAAATGGTCTGCCTGGCAGCTTTGCTTAGCCTATCATAAACCATGACTGATTTATAGTGAGAGTGGAGTGGATCACAGAGAAACTAATGAATTGGCTTTACAGCAGGGATTTATCAGGGCTTCGTCATTTCTACTGAAACCGAATCTTTACCAAGGTGGAAATACAGGGATTTGCCTAATCTCTAGTTCCTGACCTTGGCTGCACATTTGAATCCTTGAAGGGTGGGAGTATTAAAAAATATTAGTATGTAGGTATCAGATGTTTTCAAAAGATCCCCAGGTTCTATTATAATTGGAAAACCAGTTTAAGGTCCATTAATCTTACAAGTGCCCCTTTATTTTGTGATGTTTTCCAAAGCATCTTGGCCAAAAGGCAAAGAAACAATCTGCTTCCAAAGCCTTTCCACATCTATTATCAATTTGAATAGCTATAAAGACTGCGTACATCGGTGCAAGCAGGCATTATTCTACCCATTTATTGAATATATCATGTCATCAGTCAGTGCTCTGATTTCAACTTCAGCAGCTTCTTCTAGTTCACAGTCTGTGTTGTCTTTGGAAAAACGATGAAGGAAAATGGTTATAAAAAGTGTTCAAGCACAAGATTATACAAAAGATAATATTCCGAGGCATGCCCGGAAACAGAATCATTTTCACTGTTTTCCAAGGTTCTTACACTTTAAAAACATTCACTGAACTTCAGAAAATGATTATTAAGTGTCCACACTGAAGCTCTCCAGAGTTTTTGACAAAATGTAAAATCTAAATGAAAACTGAAGAGAATTTGATGTGGCCAGTCCAAGATGGGCCTTGAGGGTACACGGGATTCAAAAGTCATTTCTAATGATCCATAAATCCCTATCAATTCTGTGACAGGGTAAATATGATGGATGCCTACTATGCAAATATAATAGATTATTTTAAGTTTTATTTGGTGAGCTCGAGATGAAATGACATTACCAATTAATTTATTTGGTGCAGCAATGATATTATGGTTGATCCAATGAGTTCTTGTTTGCTAGTCGTACCTAAGGCTTGTTCCCAGTGAGTCATTTTTTTTAGTAGATATCAATGTGTAAATCTTTAAGAAATAATTTCTCTGATAATATTTTTTAGATTATTTTTACTTTACGAGTGTGCATGTTTTGATTGCTTGTATGTCTGGGCACCACATACATGCTTGGTGTCCATGGAGATCAGAAGAAAGCTTTGCATCTCTTGTAACTGGAGTTACGGATGGATGTGAGCCACCATGTGGATGCTGGGACCTAAACCAGGGTCCTCTGTAAGAGCAATAAGTGTTCATAATCATTGAGCCATCTCTCCAGCCCAGCCTAGGATAATATTTGTCAATAACATAAGATGAATTTGGGATATTTTCTTATAGTTAACTCTTATCTGTTACTTACCTATAATAAAATATTATGAGGCCATTTAAGTGTATTTTCAAAGGTAGACATACATTTTCATGATAGTTTCTGCACACATATGATATTATGTTAATATTAAACAACATATGAAATATGAATTAAATTGTAAAATGTAGCACCTACTTGACACACTAGTGAAATACTCTTACTGCTTTTGCTCATAAACCTGTTAGATAAAAATACTGTTATACATTTATACCAAAATTTGTTAGCCCCACCTCTCCTTAGTAGCCATTTTCGTTATTATTGTTGCTGTTATTTCAGCAAAATCCCCCTTAATGACAGGATCTTTCACAAGTTCTTTGTAAGTACAACTCACAGTTCTGTAAAACTTTTATATGTATTTGTTTGTGAGGAAAAACAGTGTACACATTACACATTGCTATATGGATATATATGTATATCACATGTGGTGTGGACAGTTTTCCTCGTTATTTTAAAGAAAAGTAACACGATAGTTGTATGCATTTCCTTTCTTTTTCTGAGAAATATAGAGAACAACGTTTAGCTCCTAAATGGTTTGGAAACAAACTGTGTGCTCTAGAAGGAATGTTGAGGAGTCTTTGTTATCACTATGGTAAAGTTCAAGCCCGATTCACAGCTCAACAAATAAAAACAAAACGTTCAGTGAACTTTCTTATACATAAATATTTGCCTATATCTATGATAAGATTCTCCAGCAGATTTAGCATGTGAATACTCTAGGTCAAAGGATATGACCATTTTAAAGATCTTTGAATCTGTTTTCTGCCCAATTTCTAAACCATTACACCAATTTATATTCCCATGAACACTATTAGTCTTTAATTGATCTGGTGTTTAATAGAGTATAATTATCATCAGTTAATAAAGGCCTAATCAAAGAATTGGCCTTAATTTCTTCAAATCTCTGCTTCAAGTCTATAATTTTGTCAGATTTTTTTCACTGTTAGGTATAAAGACATCTTTGCTTCTATTGAATGCTTTTCATCAAATTAAAAATGCTTTATATTTCTAATTTGATGAGGTCAGAATTATCCTGATATGAGTGGGGACTAGTTTTGCCAAATATTATTTCTGTGTTAAAAATTATCTGTGTGCATGTCTCTGTGTGGGTATGAGCATATGAGAGCAGGTGTTCATGGAGGCAGAGATGTCAGATTCTTCTGTAGCTGGAATGAAAGTCTGTGGTGAGCCACCTAAGTGGGTGGTGAGAACCTTCCTTGGGTCCTCTACAGGAGCAGTGGACACTCTTATTGCTGAGGCATCTTCCCAGCCCCCTATACATAAAAAAACTCATAATATTCCCTCATTTATTCTTTTGTCACAATTTCCATTTATTAAATATCTAATTACCAAGCATTCTTATATTCCTAGAATTAACTGCAACTGGTACTGGGTCATGTGGTTTTATATAGTGCTGGATTCAAGTTGCTCACATTTGATAGAAATTTTGCAAAATTTTCCTCCATAGTGTTGGTCTTTTCAATTCTTTTCATATATTTACTTTAAATTTCATATGGAGATAATCCCAGGATTTCATTAAAATGACTTGAGACATCTTCATTGGCATTTTATCCAAGATTTTTGTATAGTGTTTATTTACTTTTTAGATGTAGGTTAAGAGGAATTCACTAATGAATCCCAGACCATGAGCCCAAATCTTTATGTAGGTGAAGGTTTTTAATTCCAAATTCATGTTCTGTAGTAGATGTATGCCTGTTTGGGTTTTCTGTTTCTTTTGTTTCTGTTTTGATAAATTGTGTAAGAGCATTGTCCAATGCTGTCAGCTCACAGAGCAAAGAAATACACTGATACATGTACCTTTGTCCACAAACATTTCCATAGCCATAACTTAAGCTAGACGTTTCAAACCAGTGTCTCCAAATACACTCAATTAGCCTGTGGATAATTGCAGCCTCCTTCCATTGCTTGCTCATGAACTCCCACTCCTTCAGTAAAAACACTGGCTTCCACGCCCACAGCCTACTTATTTAATTGTTCAATTCGAGTGCACACACATAGAACTACCACAACGTGGCCCTGCTCTCACTGAAAACGTCATACATTAGGTTGTAATGTGCAGGGTTTCTCTTGCTTTTATTTTTATGCACTCAGCAATTTTCCAAAGATCATTCAGTCCATCCCTTTTTAGTAAGATGGTCTGATGCATTTGTGACAAAGTTAGACTGTCTTCACAGTCTGTACTCTTCTCTGGAATTCTTTAGCTATGCATGTGAAGTTTAAGTGAGCATACATTATGGTTCATGCTATTGATTGTAAGGTTCTGTGGGTTTGATAGATGCAGAGTGTGGTGTGTCCACCATATGGACCATGCAAAATAGCTTCCAGGCTCTAAAGATCACCAGTTCTTCAACTCTTCCTTCACCTTCCATTTTCCTTGGATTCTGAGCAACCCTGGATTTGTTTTGTTTCTTTTTTTAAAGTATCTTCTTAAGACATTGAATTAAAACGTATTACATCATTTCCCCTCTTCTTCTCCTTCCTCCTATCCTTTCTACATCTGCCTCCTTCTTGCTTCCTCCAAAATTTGTCACCCTCCACTTCTTCAGGCATTGTTAAATATGAATAAAAATCAAATAACATATAAACATAGCCTGCACTGAGTCTGTCCAGTGTTGACTGCTTGTATATATTTCTAGGTCTGCCTTGGTACTGAATAAACAACACTGGGTTTTTATTATTTCTACAATCTCACCTTTGAAGGCTCTTCTTTGTATTTTTACAAATTTTGTCATTTGCTTACTTTTATCATTGGATAATAGGAAACTAAATCAATGTGGGACATTTTATCTCTATTTTGGCATGGTGACAACCCCACATCATAACCCATACCTCCCTTTACATAGTATTTGTTTCCAGTGTTGGGGAATATAATGATAAAGCTGCTATGAACATTTGTGTGCAGATTGCATTGAATATCTGACTCGTAGGCCAATTAGGTATGAATCTAGGTGTGATTGCTCTGTTTTAGAGGTAAGTTTAGAATGGCAAGACTCTAGAATACCATCTCCCAGAGTGAGTATGCACCTTGGTGCTATCACTAGCAATGAATAGAAATCCCTAGTATTGTGCACTTGTTCTAACAATTGGAACTTAGCACAACATTTGTCTAAATTTTGCCAGATGGATGTGAAGTAGTGACTCATTCATTTTTGAATTTATACCAAACAGTGCTATCCAATATCTTTTCATGTGTTTCCTTAGAATCTGCACATCTTCTTTGATAACATGTATGTTCAGACTCTTTACCCATTTTTAATGAGTTGTGTGTGTATATGTGCACATGTCTTGTGTGTGGGTGCATGTGTGTGTATCTGTGTATGTGTGTGTGTGTGTGTGTGTGTGCATGTGTGCAAATACGCTTGCCCGTGGATGTACATGTGGAATCTTAGGTTGATGTTTGCTGTGTTCCTCAGTTGTTCTCCATCTTATTTTTAGAGACAGGGTCTCCCATGGAACCTGGATATAATTGTATCACCTACACTAGCTATCCAGGAAGCCCCTGGAATCAGTCTGCTTTTGCCTTCCAATGCTGGGGTTACAAACGTGTGGCCCTGCCTGGCTTTGGCATGGTTTTTGTTTTTGTTTTGTTTTGTTTTTTGTTTGTTTGGTTTTATTTTTGAGACAAGGTCTCTCTGTGTAACAGCCCTGGCTGTCCTAGAACTAGCTCTGTAGACCAGGCTGGCCTTGAACTCATAGACATATGCCTGCCTCTGCCTCCTGAGTGCTTGGATTAAAGGCATGAGCCACCACTGCCCGGCTTGTCGTGGGTTTTTTGAACTCAAGTACTCATGCTTGTGAAGCAAATACTTCACCTGCTGAGAGCCACTGCCCCTTATTTTCTTATGCTTAACTTTTAATGAGGTTATCTACATTTGGGATATAAGGCCCTTATTAGACAAGCGGTTCCCACGCATGTTCTCTGAATCAGCAGTTTGTACTATTGCCCTCACCACTGTCTTCATCAGAGAGGAAGTTGTAATGTTTGCCGAGTCCGGTTGTTCAGGTCTTTATTTCACAGATGATGTGCTCTAAACCCTCACCACCTTCTGCCTTATCTTCAGGTGTTTGGTACTCTACTTTGGTGGTTTAACGTAAAGTTCATTTTGACTGATGTTTTGTGGAAGGTATGAGGTTTGTTTAGGTTACTTGGGGGTAATGCACAGCTACCTGTAACAGTCTTTTGGAAAGCTAGACTTTCACCATTGAACTGGGTTTTGTGACATTTTTAGTTGACTGTATTTGTATGAGTACTTTTGATCTTTCTTTTTCATTCCATTGACTCTCTCTCTCTCTCTCTCTCTCTCTCTCTCTCTCTCTCTCTCTCTGTGTGTGTGTGTGTGTGTGTGTGTGTGTGTGTGTGTGTCTCCATGTATCTCTGTGTGATGTTATTCACTTGAGGGCTTTGAGCTTCTGTTACCTACAAAATAGTTTGTTGAGCATCATTGGATTTGAATTGAATCTATAAATCATGTTGAGAAGTAACAACAATGATGTTTCTAGAATATAAACAGGAAATTTCTCTATTTGTTTATGTATTTGATTTGTTTCATTACAGTCTGAGTTTACCACAATTCCACTAAATTAGCATTTTTATATTTATAAAAAATAAGTATTTTGGTTTTGTATTGTTAATAAAATAATATTATTTTATAATTTCAATTTTTAATGCTCATGCATATAAAAACAACAAGTTTTGGTTTAGTAACCCTGATAGCCTGTCCCCTGCTGTATTGTTCATCAGTTGAACATGGAAACTTCTACCCAAATGAGCTCTTTGGAAACAAAAACAAGGCTGTCTAATTCTCTCTCATCCATGTGCACACTAATATTCTTTTTTGTCTTACCAGACTGGACAGAACTCCCAGAACAACCTTGAATAGCAATGATACAAGAGCATAGCTGTGCCTTGTCTTGATCTTCAGGGAAGCCTCCAGCTTTCAAGCATCAGTAGGAGCATAGGCCTTCTTTATAAGTCGAGCAGGTTCCTCGTATATAGAGAGTTTATTATAGCTGGATTTTTTGTTTTGTTTTTAATTCATAAATGTGTGTTAGCTTTTATCAAATACCTGTCTTATACAATGTAATTTTTCTTCAGTCTTTTGATGTGTAAATTACATTGATTTTCAAATGTCTAATCAATTGCATGTCTGGAATAAATTTCACTTGGTTAATGGCATATATACTACTTTTTATACATACTTGTATTTAATTTGCTCATAATTTTCTGAGATTTTATGCCAAGTGCATATGAGGTTTTGGCTTGCTGTTTTTCTTTCTGTGTGCTATATTAGAATAACATTTGCCTTATAGAATGAATTATCAGGTGTTCCGTTTGCTTCTATTTGGGGGTGGGGATAATTGGGAATTGCCATAACTTAGTCTGCAATATTTGAACCCACGGTGGCCTATTTTTACTTTATTGAAGGTTATTTATTCCATTTCTTTACTAGGCAAGCACATTCAAAGAATTTACTTCCCTTCATAGGAGTTCTTGTAGGATGACTTAATAAAATCTGTCTGTTTAATCAAAACAAAGAGTTGTCATAGCTTCTCATGATGATCCTGCTGAAGCCCTGGGGTCCAACATGGCGGCCTCTTTCATTTCTCATGCTGGTGCCTCATGTGTATGCTCTGTCTCGGTTTATTTTCCTCATCAATAGGTTTATCCATTTAGTTGCTTTTTCCAGTGAAAATGGTATTTAGTAATATTTTTCTATCATATTCTTATTTTAAATCTCACAGACCTCCCTTCATATTTTTATTTTTGCTTCTTCTTGCTTTGTTCTTACAGTTTCTAGTTTTCTTTCACTAGTTGGCTTCTTCTCTAGATGATTAAGTTATTGATCTGAGATCTTACCTGTTGGAGAAAATGTGAGTATGATTTTATGAATTTTCTTTTAAACACTTGTTTTCCTGGAATCGACTAACCTTGATAACTTTGGTTTGTTTGATATGTAGCTTGAGCTGGCCTTGAACTAGTCCTATAGCTTCAAATTCATGCCTCATCTGTCCAAATGCTGGTGTCACAAGCATGCGTCACACCCAGCTCCCTCCTGGCTAGCTCTAATTTTATTTTTACTTCAAGTATTTTAAAATTTCTCCAGCAATGATTCTTTCTTAGAAGTGTGCTGTTTCATCTCCAAGTCTTGAAGATTTCCTTTCTCTCTTTCTTTGATTGTTTTCTGAAACAGGCTCTCGCTGTTTCGTGAAGCAGATTGGCCTGGAACTTACATGTAGTCCTTCTGCGACCTTCAAGTCATGATCCTCTTACGTGAGCATCCCAAGTGCTGATTACAGGCCTGAGCCACCATGTCAAATGTCACCTAATTTAAAAAATGTTTTTTTCTTAATTTAATTCTGTTGTGGTTTTAAAAGCATACTTTAAATATCTTTTTCCCTTTAGATTTGTAGAAGTTCGTATTATGGCCCAGAATTAGTATTTCCTGGTGAGTGTTCCATAAATACTGCCAAGTATGTGCATTGGGCCCCTGTTAGAGAGCACAGTCTTTAAAAGTCTCCCAGATCCCATTGATTGACAGTGCTGTTTAGGAGTTCTCTATCCTTCATGGAATATTAGCCCCGTGGCTTCGTCAGTCGCCAAGACAGTGATGTTGAAATCTTGCCAGATGTGCTAGTGGGTTTATCTAGTTCTTGCTGTTGGCTGTTTGTTTCAGTTTTACCAGTGTCAGCTTACATGTCTGGATGCTGTATTGCGAGGTGCCCGTATACTAACATCATTACTTCTTCTAGGAGTTGACCACTAGAAGTTGACCACTTCATCAACTGCTGCTACTCTTCATTAGCCCCGTCAGTGGACTTCATCCTCAAGTCTGCCCAGAAGGAGACTGAAATATCTACGCTAGTTTCTGCTTTATTAGGGTTAACATGGTCTATCTTTACCTCCACCAAAGTTTTCCTATTTAGAGATTTGTTTTTATTATTTTAAGTTTATTGTTTTAAAGTGTGTATGTGTTTTACATGTCCATGCCCATTCTGTGTGCATGTGTCTATGTGTTTGTCTGTGTATCTGTGTATCTGTGTGTCTGTGTGTGTGTGAATGTGTGTGTGTGTGTGTGTGTGTGTGTGAGTTCTTGTGTGTGTGTGTGTGTGTGTGTGAGTTCTTGTGTGTGTGTGTGTCTGTGTGTGTGTGTGTGTGTGTGTGTGTGTGCGCGCGCCCTCACGTGCGAGCACACTGGTACCAGTGAAAGCCAGATGAGGATTTTCTGGGGCTGAAGTTACAGGAGGTTGTGAACCATCTGATGTGGGTGCTAGGAATGGACTTGACTTCTTCGCAAAAGCAGTTCATACTTTTAACTGCTAAACAATCTTTCTCGCCCCTAAGGTCTTCAAAAATGTCTTTCCACCTATTTTTTCAGATGTCTTGACTAATTAATTATATCGTTAGATTTATCCTAGCACACTGATTAAAATTATCATTTTCTATAGTGTTTGCAACATTCCTTCCAAATGATCAACTCCGTCATTAGCTGGAATGGTGGTGCTGCACACGTGGTACAGACGTGTTACGGCAGAAGGTAAGCTCCTCCCCCGGCCTTTGCTATCGCTCTTGGCACCACCTTGCCATAGGTCACAATTTACTGATAATTACGCTATTGATTGAAAGTTATCTTCTAAATCAACAATAGAAACATAAGTACTCAAATCTAGGATTATTTGTTCCTTCTCTTCCTTTTATGAATTTTGGGGAAACTTACTTTCAAAGCCATCTGTGCCTGGAAAATTATTTGTGAGATATTTCCAGATGAAAACTTCATTTTAAAGAGCACATGTAGGAATATCTATATTCATGCTTATTCATTTTCCTTGTGTCTTGTTTTGGTAAAATATGTTTCACAATCAGTTTGTTTATTTCACTTTCCTTACAAATTTATGGATAAAAATGTTTTTTATCATATTCACTTATCTTTCTAGTGTCTGCGTTAATACATTTTGTCTTGCTTCCTAACATCAGTAACTTACTCTTTTTATTTTCTTGGTCATTCTTGCTAAAATGACTAACCCATTTATTCAATTATAGAAGAAACCAATTCTTTTAAAACATTCTCTGTTGTATTTTAGTTTTCTGGGTGTTTGAGTAGACATAATGTTACTAATGCTTGAACATGAAAATGCAAACGCCATCTATGAAACGTAGCTTTTTCCTTTACTAATTCACAGCTATAAAGCAAAAGCTACTATTTTATCAGTTTTAGCTGCGTGCTAAAGTTTACTCTCTCACATTTTTACTTGTATGTCCTCTGAAATATTTTAAAATTTGTATCATCATTTATTTAATTACTCAGGGGTTACTTTAGAAAAATATCGGTTAACCAGCAAATATTTAAGGATTTTGTAATAGTTTTCTAAAAATACTGCACAGTACTCTTTTTTCTGGAGACCATGCTCTGTAATTTATACTTTGAACTGTTAAGAGCAAATTAGATAGTTGTACATTCAGACATTGTGTGTTTCTGCTGAACTGAACTGTGTGCTCTGTCAGTGACTGAAAGTATTAAGTGTCTGACTACGTTTTTGTGTCACCTATATTTTCTTCCCATCTTGAAGTTGGTATCCGATGAAGATGTTTCCAGTTATAGCCATTCTGTTTCTCATGTCTTCTGCTCACTTTTTTTGTCCATCATTATTTTAACCTCCGCACGTCTTTATGTCCGAGGGATGGCTCATAAACTGAATGTGCATTTGATTTTGACCAGTCTGAAGTAGACAGTCTCTCAGGTCATCGGTGATCGTCAGTTGCTGGTCTTTCCTGTGTCTGATCCATCTGCTCCATTGCTTTTGTTTGCCCACTTTTCCATTAATCTCCAGCCCACTAACTCACCATTTGGCTTATTAAATACAAGTTGTTTTCCCCTTTTCAGTGCTTACCATAATGGCCACAGTCTGATGTACTAAAACATTAGTTTTTATTTTAAATCACTCTCTTGTTCATTGCTCTGGAAAACTCCATTTTTCACTTTCAGGCCCTTGTGCATGTTGTTGTCAGGTATTCTAACACACACACACACACACACACACACAAACACACAGACACACACTCTCACACACAGGCACACATACACAGAGACACACACACACAGGCACACAAACACAGGCACACACACACACAGGCACACACACACACATGCACACACACACACACACACACACACACACACACACAGAGAACAGCACCCTGTATCACCTTTGCTCATTTGTACTCTCTGAAGCCATTTCCATTTGTCTAATTTATTCTGACTGGTGACTTTCCTCTGCTTCTTCTGTTTGGAATATCACTGTTTAGAACTAACTTCTTGCTACCAACTGGGACTCTTGGGTATAGCTCTCAGGGAATTTCTGTTACCATAGCATTTTCCCAACCACTGCTTTGTTTTGTAAGATAGTTTTTATTTCTGCAAAGGTGTAGAGTGCGGATTTTATTTTCAGTACCTCAAGGTGATCCCCTTTCCTCCCGTCGGCATAACGGGTTGAGTCTATCTTGCCAAACTTTTGTTGCTTCATTGAAAGAAATACTGTTAGAAGACAAGATGTCCACAAAAATGCCATTGAGTTCGATTTGGGTTGGCCACCCACTGCTGGGTATGGGGCCTACCCTTAAGTATGGAAAATATACTCAGTGAGACTCCATTGGAGAAAACTAATTTTTCATTTGCAAGTGGGTGTCAAGTGCAGATACCTTATTGGTTAGGGTTGGGAACTTGTGTCCATTTCTCCCTCTCAGTGTTTATTTGTGCTTGGCAAATATTCATTTGGCCTCTTTTTGATGTGTGCATGTGTATGTGTGTGTACATGTGTATTTGTGTTTATGTGTGTGCATATGTGGTTATAGGAATGGGGGGGCGCACATGCGCACATTTGTGGACCACCTCAGATGGCCTTCTCTAGACACTTCTCTTCCCTCTTTTTTGAGGCAGGATCTGTTAATGACATGGAGATAATCAAGAAGGCTACATTGGCTGACCAACAAGCCTCAGAGTTCTCCCTGTCTCAGTCTCCCAGTGTTGGGTACCTGCTACTACATTCAGGTTTTTGGGGTGTTTTTTGTTTTTTAGCACGGACTCAGGGAATCAAACTCATCTTCATGCTTGCAAAGCAAGCCCTTTACCGATAAAGCCACTCTCCCAGCCACTAGCTTAGTTGAGTAAATAATTCCCCAAGGGTGCGTGTGTTTTGTACGCATCTTTACTAAGGAGCGGGGGCTTTCTTGACTTGAGTAATTATGTTGTTTTGATTTGTTCTGTGTGTATTTGCCCACACTAGGCTGTTTCTAGTGAGAGTTTCTCATTTCCAGATCATCTTATGGTGCCCTTGAAAAGCAAGTGATTCTGAATGGAGGGCTTGAAATGGTATACAAAAATTGTAACATCCACACCCCCCAATCTTGATCCTTTTAGAAATCATTTTAATTTCCTGAAGTGCACATATTACTGGCAAATCAATTCAATTCTATAATATGCTATGGAAATTTTAAGTCAATTTTTGAACTTCAATAGAACAAATTTCCAGTTTCTCTTACTTCTAACTAAATTATGAGTGTTAGTCAATCCACTGGTTTTCTTCCTTACTTTCTCTCATTGGCTGCTTGGGAGTTTGATGTGAAATTCAGTATTCAAGTACAACAACCACATTGATCTTGCTTTGTCCACACAGCAATTATTTATTCTACTTGTAATCTCATTGCTGTGTTGTATTTATATTTATTATTGTTAGGATTCTGAAATTAGTTTTCAATGATAATTTGCTCATCACTTGTTATCACATGCTTTTTTTTTTTTTTTTTTTTTGGTTTTTCGAGACAGGGTTTCTCTGTGTAGCTTTGCTCCTTTCCTGTAACTCACTTAGTAGCCCAGGCTGGCCTCGAACTCACAGAGATCCTCCTGGCTCTGCCTCCCGAGTGTTGGGATTAAAGGCGTGCACCACCACCGCCCGGCTACATGCTTAAATTATCTGGCATATCGAATTGGGTTCCAAGTAGACCTATGTGGATGTCTTCTTTATTTCTTGATTTAACAGAGATTAGCAATCTAAAAGCAAGGTAACAAAGAAGCAAATTAATCTAATGATATCTTAATTAAATTTAAAAAGAGAAAAATGATGTAAAAAGTGCACAAATTCTGTGTTAGAAGAAGGGAGAAATTTTTCAGCTAGCTAAGAATGATGAGACAGAATATAGAAAGAGTAATTGATTGAATATTCAAAGAATCATTGGCATTGCAGGACAGAGCTATTACTGCAGGTTGGGCCAGCATAAAGAGAGATAAAAGAAGAGAAAAAAAAAAGAGGCCAGAGACGAGTCTGAGGAAGGAAGGGGTGAATGACGTGGGGCCGCTGTTGCCAAAGGAGCAATGGGTGGAGAAAGCTTATTTAAAAGCTAGTTTCTGAGATAATAAACCAGTGTCTCTTCTGCTAGAAACAAGACCAAATATTATTCTTTGTGATCTCAAGACTTGTATAAGTTCTCTAATTACCACCCAAGAGATTTGTTTACTAAGTAAAAAACAAGAAACAATTGTTGCCCGAGGGCTCAGAGTAACTAAGGAAAAAGAAACACACCTGCTTTCTTGGTCACCAACACCAACATTTTACTTTCTTGCATCTTGAATCGGTAAGCTGAAGCCAGGAGTTGGAAGGAATACAGGCTGCTTTAGGGTGGTGATTCAGGCTGACTGTTGGCCTTGCAACACCAGTGTGGGTGGCAGCTTGTGTAATCGGCTGCCTTAATCTTCTTGCCTTTAATGAAGTGCTTTGACGGTCTCTTTATGTGTTTGCCTGTTAGAAGTAGGACATACATTGGGGTTTCTTAATGGAACCTCATCAAATTTAAAGTCATGATTGAAAAATTGTTTGCCCTAGGTTAAAAAAAGTCCTGTTTAGAGAGAGAGAGAGAGAGAGAGAGAGAGAGAGAGAGAGAGAGAGAGAGAGAAGGACATGCTAATCAGAAAGTCAAAGCTTTGCTGCTAATGGCGTTTTATTTGGGGATTTCACATCCAGAGAATAAAATAGGTTTGAAGTGTATTTTAATAAATTGCAATGTTGGAGAGAGAATGTGAATATAAAGGGCAAGAAAAATAATACTTGATGTATCAATTAAATTGTCCATTGATTTTTGTTATTTATGATTTTATAAAATGAGTAAGAATTATTTCCAAGTACTGTGCCTCATTTCAACTTTCTCCTGATTTCGCTTTGTCTTCCATCTCAGCAGCTACTGATTTCTCGTTCTATGGCATGTTCTTTGTTAGTGTTAGCGACAGCAAGGGGTCAAACACAGACCCAACTCGCAGAGGTTCGGATCCGATTGGTCAAGATCCTCAGATGTTTCTCAACCATTCACCTCTGCCTGAGTGTTTCCAAACTGAAGGCAATGCCCTAGAAAAGAAGCACGGCTCTCCGAGACCTCCCGATGAAGGGACTGTGAAGAGAAACACATCGATTTGTCTTTGGATCTTAGAAATGAGCAGCACAAAAGGAGTTCAGACTGTGAGCTCCGGGTGCTCTGGCTAGAGGGCAGAGGAGCCATTGACTTAGATTAGCGTCCTCTGGACAGTTTGAGCTAGCCTACAATGTTGTACAGGGCTGCTTTCCTGAGGGCCGCCTGGAGTTATTTCAGAGCGCCTGACCCGGCACTTTCGCTAGACCTTCACTTTTCTCCAACCTACCGCCACGAAGTTTCCAGAGTGACCTTTCTAGAATGCCTCACCCCCGTTCAATGCCTCCCCAAGTTTCTCTTGCACATGGTTCTATTGCTGTGCTCCATACTTATGTAAAACAAGTTCAAAGTTCTGGCAAGCCAGGCACACCATGACCTTGCTAGACTGCAACCAGCCTTACCAGATTCATCTTTCATCACTCTTCTCCACACCCTGTGCACCTGAATTGAGAACCTCAGTTAAAATTTTGTGGTAAAATGATTCACTTCCCTGAAACAGGCATGCATATTTAATTAAACTTATTTATTTCCTGGGAAGCATTCGTGGCCTCTTTTGCCTGGAAAATCAAAAATCTCCAGGTCAAATATAACCCCCTCACTGAAGCTCTCTTCTATCCCATTAGCTAGAGTGTGTCAGTCCTTTCTTGGTGTTTCCTTAATGTCTTAGATCTTCAACAGTTTTAGCTTCCATATTTATACTCCTATCAATTTTTTTATTTACAAAATCAGTTTGTAAAATTTCTGAGAGTGAGGACTGGTCTTGTGTATTCTTATAGTTTTATTTTTCCTTTTCCCAGGAAGGAACCTAAAATGATGTTTTTCATAAATTAATGTGTGATTGTGGAGCAAAGACAAGACCAATGGGTCCTCAAAATTGCCTCTCTTTAATTCTCAACTGTCTTGGTTGGATCTTTGTCAACTTGGAACAAGCTGGAGTCATTTGTGAAGAGGAATTCTCAACTGAGAAAGTGCTTCGGTAAGACTGCACTATAGGCAACTCTGTCAGGCATTTTTGAGGTTAATGATTGATGTGGAAGGGCAAAGCCCATTGTGGGCAGTGCCATTCTTGGGTAGGCGGTACTGAACTGTACAGGAAAGCAGGCTGTGCAAGTCATGGGGAGCAAGCCAGTAAGAGGCATCCCTCCATGGTTGTAGCTAGAGTTTTCCTGCCTGGCCCACAGTCAGAACAAATCTCTCTCACCTGCCAGTCCCACAGTCACTCAGACCCAACCAAGTAAACACAGAGACTTATATTGGTTACAAACTGTATGGCTATGGCAGGCTTCTTGCTAACTGTTCTTACAGCTTCAATTAATCCATTTCCATTAATCTATACCTTGCCACATGGCTCGTGGCTTACCGGCATCTTCACATGCTGTTTGTCATCGTGGCGGCTGGCAGTATCTCTCTGACTCAGCCTTCCACTTCCCAGCTTTATTCTCCTCCTTGTCCCGCCTATACTTCCTGCCTAGCCAATGGCCAATCAGTGTTTTATTTATTGACTAATTAGCAACACATTTGCCATACAGAACATCCCACAGCACATGGTCTCTGCTTCAGTTCCAGCCTTGACTTTCCTCAGTGAGGAGCAGACACTGTGTAGTCTTTGGAAAAATATTATGCCCTCCATTCTGAAGAATACAAGATTCTTCCCTTGAGAAGAAAAAGAAATATATGATTGGTTTATAAATGAACATTATTAACATTATCATTCTTAACAAAAATATTGCCCACTGAATGTCTAGAGCAATTGTGCCTTAGGAAAGATAGGAAAAAGAATCTGTTTTCTTTTTCATCTGAACTTTAGCATTTATTATTTCTTTACTTCTGTATTTTGTCCCTGACTACTTCTATTCTTGGAGTAGTTCTTCTATTTGTTTGATAATGTTTTTTTTTTTTCTAGGTGTACCTGTTACAATCAGGCCTAATTTTAGGTCAAGAAGTGCAATAAGATAAATCATATGTTTATGGATTATGTATAGGAGAGTAAATTTATTATGCTTATTAAAAGATGTATGGTAGAGAAGCATATTAATTTCACTATTTTTCCCTGGGAAAATATATCTCCTTCATCTAGGCAGTGGTTGTTCAGGTGCTGTTGGCTTATAAAGAAAAGTTTCAAGGTAGAATTGGAAAACGTTTTGCTAATGCTTTCTGTAAACTTGAATATTACTCTCTAACTTATAGAATTGGCATAAAGGAAAAAATTTAAAGATGGTGGTGGTGATAGGTGACTTTCTCTAGAGAGGGGGAAAGGAGGAGGAGGAGGAGGAGGAGGAGGAGGAGGAGGAGGAGGAGGAGGAGGAAAGGGTTTATTTGTCTTATCCTGGGTCATAGTCCATTGAGGGAAGCCAAGTTAGGAACTCAATGGAGGAACCTAAGGCACAATTTAATTGCTCCCCATGGCTGGCTCAGCCTGTTTTCTTATATAACTCAGGACCATCTGCCCAGAGGTGACACTGTCCATGGAAATCTGGGTCTTCTCACATCAATCATTCATCAAGAAAATTTCAGACAGACTAGCCTGTAGGCAAATCTGATGGAAGCATTTTCTTATTTGAGGTTCTCTTTTTCCAAATGACTCTAGCTTGTGTCAAGTTGACAAAAACAAAAGACAAAACCAAGAAACTAACCAGCACATACACACATAGAGAAGGAACCATAATTAAAAAAGAGATGAGAATATGCATATATGGGCACTGGAGAGAAGAGCCATGCTCCATGACCCAAGAACACACTAAGACCTTATATGGACATACTAATCATGAGTGCTGGCAGACAGAACCTAGACAGCATGAGAGAGATGATTATGCATCTAAGCTCATGTGGAGAATGCTCCAGACCTGGTATTATTCATAAACATGGGAGAAAAGAAACTTCTGAAAAAACAAGGACCATAGACTGATAGGACTGAGAACCAGATAAGACTGTAGCATCATCAGTGCATACCTGAATGCATAGAATGAATGGACTGGGGGCCCAATCAGAACTTACACCACCACATAGAGGAAACAGAAAGTCCAGGTAGACTGCAAGATTGAAATGTAACTAAATACAATATTCAATAAAAATAAAGTTAAATTTCTTTCATACTCAAATGTGTGGATTGATACTCACATATGCTACAATGAGAAGGCTTACCAGGAGTGGGAGGAGTTGTGAAAACAGCATGATTGAACAATGATGAGTCTGAATTATCCATTGTAAAGTCAAGTGCTGCATGCCAAGTTTCTAGACCACAAAGACATGATCACTAACTGAGGACTCTGAAGATTCTCATGAAGACATCATCTCTAGAAGACCAGTAATAATCATAGGGATGGTATGTTAAGTGTGACATTGGGAGAAATAATTCAGAGCAATTGCCAATGAGGTCCTGAATATAACACTAATGAGACTTGAAACTGGCTGAGAAAGAACTATGTAGACTAGTAACAGAAATAAACAATGCTACAACAAATTTGCATGTTTGAGGGACAATGAGTACTACTTATGCAGGCACATAACTCCATTGTGTTAGAACCTGGCTAGCAAAGGTGCAAAGTGATCAGCAAGACTAGGAGAGAAGAAGTGCAGACCCATGACATAGGGTAAGACTTGGAACTTCACTTTGGAGTCAGTGGTGAACAAATATAGATGTAAATGGAGGCCATTTCTTTGAAATGGGATATATAAACTAGTCCCAATGGTATGTCTTTGCCTTGAGCAAACCAGGCACATTGCCACAAGAGATTGTTTCAAGGAAGTCATTTTAAGGAGAGATACTATACTCGTAAACAAAATAAAATAGAAATCTGTTGGATAAAAACTGGAGAGCAGCATAAAAATCAGAAGGTAAGACGTTATTTTATATTAGGGATTATTTATATTGGTTTCTTTACAAATGTTAGACTGCTGCTGTTACCTGAGACAGAATTTTATAAAACAAATGAAAGGGTAAATGAGGCTTACTATTGCTGTGTAGTTTACATACTGAACTAGAAGACTGTGTGAGATCTGGATATGCTTTCAGAAAGTGATTGGTTTATGTTCCCATGTTCCCAGGGGTCATATGGAAAAGAGAGTAGTCTCTAACAAACAAGACTCAGAATTGTCTTTGTCTACTCAAAACTCTCCAATGATTTTCTTTCAGACAAATTAAGCAAAATTCACATTCCATAATATGGGTTGTTTTGCTTTTACATTATCTGATAAGGAATCTTCCCCTGACTCTGATCTTGTTGCCTGGTATGCTTGGTCTCTCTCTACTAAGTTAACACCCTGAATGCTGTTTGATTTCTTTATATTCTTACCTTTAATTGGGTGAAACTTCACAAAAGCATATAACATATTTTGATCAAATCTGACCCCTATTACCTTTCATCCAGTTCCTCCCATGTCCCTCCCTAACCACTTTTCCCATCCAAATTCATGTGCTTTGTTTTAAACCACAGATTCCACATAGTGCTGCCAGCACATGGGTGTAAGACCATCTACTGGAGCAAGGGTATGCTCTCAGGGGCTGTATCACTGAAGAAAACATACTCTCCTGACCCCAGCAGCCATCAAAGTCAATAGCTCCATAGATGGGAGTGAGACCTCATGAGCCACTTCTCAGTCCATGATGAGATTCTTTTAGTCTGGCTTGATTGTGTGTGGGTGTTGTACACACACACACACACACAGCCACTGTAAGTTCATATGTGAGAAATCCCTTCATGTGCATAAAACATGGTGTTACTGCAGTCATCCACTGTGTCTGGCTCTTATAATCTTTCCATACTCCTCTTCATAATGAGCCCTGAGCTTTGCAGGCAAAGAGTACGAAATATATATATATATATATATATATATATATATATATATATATATATATCCCATTTATATATATCCCATTTATATATATCCCATTTATATATATCCCATTTATATATATCCCATTTATATATATCCCATTTATATATATCCCATTTATATATATCCCATTTAGGGCTGAGCAAGTGCATGTTCACCATCTGTGTGTTGTTGGAGAGTTTTCTCTCCAGGTCCCGCCAAGCCCTGGCAGTTCCTTAGCCCACTTATAAAATAAACATACAGACGCTTATATTATTTAAACTGCTTGGCCATTAGCTCAGGCCTATCATTGTCTAGCTCTTACTCATATTAAGCCCATTTCTATTAATCTATACTTTGCCATGTGGCTCATGGCTTACTGGTACCTTACATCTTCCTTGTCCTGGCAGCGGCTGCCATTAGTCCCCCCTTCCCTTCCTGTTCCCTCAATTCTCCTCTCTGTTAGTCCCACCTATACTTTCTGTCTGGCTACTGGCCAATCAGTGTTTTATTTATTAACACATTTGTCATACAGAACATCCCACAGCAGCTGTGGGTCTCTGAATTAGTTGCCATGTATTGTAAAAAAGAATCTTCTTTTGTGATGATTGAAACCAACACTAATATATAGATATAGAGGTAAGTCGCTAGGACACGGTTTAACACTTGTCCATTTATCAGAACAATAGTAGTATGATCTCCCTTAGGGCCTAAGACATAGCCACCCATGGGTTTTGTGTCTAGTTAGCTGTACTAGATATAAGTTCTATATTTTAGAGAGGGCTTTAAGTCCAATCAGAAGTAGTTGGTTGCTTCCATAACATAATATGCTATTACTGCACAAGTGAATATGTCTTGTCAGGCCAGTCATTATTATACCATGCAGGATTTCAGCTGCGTAAGACTGTTGATTACTTCCCCTTTCCCAAGTAACATACATATAACCTTGAAGGACTATGAAAGTATCCAACAGGAATGAAACTTGTAGGTTGTTACCAGGGTACCAGCCTGATTTCTTATGTTCCCAAACCCTATGTGGTATATTCAGTAGCAGGAAATTCAAATTAAATCTGCTTGGGTTTTCATTTCACCTCAGTCAGAATGGCTAAGAATTTTTTTTAAAAAATGACCACAAATGCAGACATGGATATAGAGAAAGGGGAATACTTACTCATTGGGAGTACCATTGTTGAAATCAGTGTGCAAACACCTAAAGCATTCAGAAACAGATCTCCCATGTAAAGCACTCGGGCTTATACAAAGGACTCTATATTAGACTACAGAGATATTTTATTCATTCATGCTCATTATTTCTCTGTTCACAATACCAGTAAATGGAAGTAGGCTAAATGTCCATCAATTGATGAATGGACAATGAAAATGAAAACATTTATACAATGGAATATTATCCACCTGTAAAGATAAATAAAGTTCTGAAATTTACAAGTAACTTATGGGGCTGGAAATAATTATTCTGAGTGAGGTAACCCAGGCTCAGAAAAACAAAAGATAAAATATTCTCTTTCATAAGTGGGTGTTAGTTTTGGATCTTTAGATATGTGTGTTTAAAATTCAGAGTACCCATAGAAGTCAGGAAATTAATAAAGGACTCTGGGGGGGGGGAATTTCAAGGGAAAAGGTTGAACACAGATGGTGTGTAAAGGGAAAAGAGAACAATGGAACAAGAAGTGTTAAATGTGTCATGGTAGAGGAGGGAGCCTGGGGAGGGATCACTAATGACATTTGAAAATGCCTCATGGAAACCCAGTACTGTAGAAGCTTTCTGAAAGATATGCATGCATATTTGCATATATAAAAAGAGTTTAAATGCAGTTTACCCTGTAATGGGAGCAAAATGCCCCTCCTAGCACCACGGGCTGTCAAGTAAAAAAGCACAAAACTAGGTATAGTTACCTATGTCCAAGTTGTTGATAAATGGGCCCTATAGACTCCCAAACATTACAGACTGTAGCTATTCTTCTTCCTCTTTCTATAATGATGCCTGTCTTCTTGTGCACGGGTATATTGACTTCACTGTTACCTCATCTTATAACTTTACTCCATAGATATTTATATGGGACCTCTCAACTTGCACAGGTCTCTCCCCAACTGTTTTTCTCATAGAGGATTTCTTAACCATCATATCTAACAATACTCTCCATCTCCCACAGCCACTGCTTTTTGCCAGTTTTAGTGTTCTTTATTACTCATGTCAGTAACGGATATAGTATTTATTTGTGGAGTTGATTATTTCTCTTGCTTGATAAAATGTAAATTCTGTGAGGGCTATGTCTAAATATATCTGCAACCCCAGATCTAGAGGAAGCTACAGCATTTGTAGGTGTGTGTGTGTGTGTGTGTGTGTGTGTGTGTGTGTGTGTGTATTGCATAAATAAACAGGAATATTATTTGTTACTGTTGTTAAGAATCATCAGTATTTATTGAGATGTTATTACTTTACTACTGGATTATTAAAAGTTGGACTCATCTTTTTCATATATTTTTGGTAGTAACTTCCCCACTTACTGAGTTGCAGACAGGTGAAATAACTTAAGTAAAATCACTCAACTAGTAAATGTATGAGCCAAGGTTTAATCTGGAAATGCTGAGCTCCACGACTACCTGCCATACAGTGTTAGTGATGGCCTACCTGTCCTATCTTGACGTGCATATGAAAGTATTACTTCAGGTCTGTTGAGGCTACTACATACTGAGCTCAAGAACAGCTAGGGCAACTAGTTAGATCCTGTAAAGTATCAAAATAGAAATAAAAATGGCTGGGCCTGGAGTTCAGTGTAGAGTAGTTGTGGACCATATTCAAACCTTGTTTCAATCTCCAGGACTGTAAAAAAAGAAAAGAAAAACAAATAAAAAGACCTTGATGCAGTGTCAGTAAAATAGCAAACACCTGCAAGTTAAAAAATATTGTACAACATAACCAATCTGATGCTGTTGGATTAGTGTATATAAGCTTTTCAGAGACCTTGTTCTTGAATATGTATCTTCACTTTGGCAGGTTTCATTCTCCATAGCCAGCAAATGTGGCTGTCTTTTGGAATACAATATTTGGAAGGGCCTGGAAGCTTACTTAACCCACAAAGAGGCTTTCATCAATGATTGATAAGGGAAATTCCAAGATCTCCAGCTGCAGGTTGAGTCCCTTTACTGTAACTTGACACGGTAGAGTTCAGTTTCAAGTTCAGGCTGAAGGTACTGTCTCAGGACTTCACCTGACACTGTGCCCCTTGCTTGGGTAGCTTCCTCTCCCCTTCTTGTCCTGTTATTTCACTCTCAGACTGCCTTCCATTGCAATAGTGTAAATAAATCACTAGCATATTACAATTTTATACTTCCTAAATGATGGCAAGGGCTTTAGCCTGTGATAATGAATCAGACAATTCCTGTTCCTGCCAATGTGCTGGCTACACCCAAACCCCCTTCTTCTGGGCATACATGCCTTCCTCTTATTCATGTTCTTTCCAGACTCATAAATGTGAGGTTCTTACTCACTCAGACCAAGTAATAGAGTAGACTTACTGTAAAGCACAGGTATTGTGTTGGAAACCCACCTTGGGTGTGTTCAGACCCAGGTTCCCTGCTCCATGGATCTGGAGCATAGATTTGATCCAACTCATTTCCTTCTCACATTCCTGGCTGGTAGACAAGGGCAAGGAGGAAGGAGGAGTTGAGTCACAGAGGCTTAATTCACTTGTCTATTTCTTGGACCCTAAAGCTTGATTTAATTGAAGAAGATTTCGGGGGGATTAACTTGGTGGCAAAAGGCATTCTGGATCTCTTCTCAAGGAGGCTTTAGCTAAGCTGGAACAGCATGAATACTTAAGTCTTTGAAGAATAAAGCATTCCCGGGCTTTGATGAGACTGGGTCTCCACCTAGGCCCACAGACATCAACTTCCCCTTTGCTATCTCCGTCTCTAAAGTATCTTAGAAACAGGAATATATGGATAAAGTGGTATATAATAAGCACGTGATGTAACCATGGTGGATCTTGTTCCTTTTAATTCATTTAGACAGCCTACTAAGAAGATGTTGGAAGAACAGACTTGCCCTTATACCATGAAGAATATGAATAGTGAACCCAGATTCAGGCTCACTTAATAACCTAAAGAGTAATGCATCTGTAGAATCTTGCTAATATGCTGTTGATTCAAGCTGAGCTAGAACATGCCATATCCAAGAAAGTCGGGGAAAAGCTTAAGAATGTTAAGCTAGCAAGGTGTGGTAGAATATTGAGAAGAGTATGAAAAAGAAGCCTGAAATCGTCACTCAGATCAATTGCTGACTGACTTCATGATCTTAGGAGATCAGCTCAGATGGTCTGAGGAGCAGCATCGCTAACTGCAGAGTGACAGGGTCCATATGAATTCACTATTGTCAATATTCAGCAACACCATCACTCTCTCACAGTATCTATGAACACTCGTTGGTATCAGCTTCCTCAGCACAGATGTTGGAAAACTATTCTTGTGACAGTCTCATGGTGGCGCCGTAGCCCCCTTGCAACTCCCATGTTTTGGTGTAAAAAGAACAAGTTACTACTACAGAGGTAACTCAGCAAAAAAAAAAAAAAAATCTTAGCATTCTGAAGCTAAGCACACTAGCAATTTGTAGATCCTAAGTTTACTTGTAGAACACTAGAAATACAGCCACCTCCAACCCTCATAGAAAAGTATATAGTCATTCTAGAGTAAAAAGTCACCCAAGTAGATACAGTGGCTTCCAGCAGGCTGTCCTCATCTATGAAGCCCGTGTTCACACTCTAGTGTAAGCCCACCTGTACTGGCATACCATTAGGGTTTTGCTCTGTGGTGTCTACATAAAAGAGTCCACATAAAGGAGTCTCTTCTGGTATTCTAGGGATCTCCTTCCCAAAGCGTGTTTCTCCCAAGTCATTCATAGAACAGTATTAATTGTAAGGTCTCATTAATACTGGCAAGACACCTATATCTTCCAGTGCCTTCTCCCCAGACTCTAAACAATGTGAACCTAACAGGCAGCTCTTACATATAATTTTCCATAAAGATAATGCACGAAGACTGGCCTACAACTTATAACTATATTTATGTGAGTGTGTATTATTCAGTTATTTTAGAAGAGATACCAAGAGCAGAGAATAGAAAAAAAAAAAAGACTCTGGGAAAAAAATGAAAAAAAAAAAAAAACCAATAATAACACAAAATATCAGTTCTTATTTTTCTACTTTATTTCTGAGTAGCCTAAGTTATTACAGATATTTCAATTTTTGCTGTTTTGTGTGTAATATCACTTTCTCAGTGTGCCAACTTCATTGGGCTAAGAGCTGATAAGACATTCTTCATGGTGTACCTGTGAGGTTGGTTCTAGAAGAGATTGGCATTTGAATCAGTGGGCTGTGCAGAGCACAAGGGCATCATCCACTGGAACCGTAAATAGAACACAAGTTTGCAGAGGCAGATCTGTCTTCTGCAAGAGGGAGGATATTCCTCTGTCTTCCAACAGCAGTGTTCCTAATTCCACACCCACATACCATCTACCCTCAGTATTCAGACTCACACTGACTCATATTAGAGCAACCACTCATGAACTCACTTATGATTACTCTTCTATCTCCATATATTTTCTCTCTGTGTACTGGAGAGAGATCAACTCAAAAGTAGGTTGGAGGAGTTACACTTATGAGTTTATTGTTTCCTGTCTCATATAATAGAGGCTAATAAACAAAGACGTATAGGTCTGTGGCTCTGGCATGAAGAAAGCTTTATTTGGTGTATTTGATTTATATGATACAAACACATAGAGAATTGCAATAAACACTATTAAATACTAACAGTCATATTTTCTGTAGAGTATGTATATGAACAAGTAACATTATATTTCAACTCTCCACATATATTTTTTCTTTTTTAGACTTACTTACTTTGCTTTATGTGTATACATATTTTGCCTGCATATATGTCTGTGCATCATCTGTGTGCCCGGTGCCTACAGAGATCAGAAAAGGGCATTGGATCTCTTGGAACTGGAGTTGTAGATGACTGTGAGCTACCATATGAATACTGAAAATTGAACCTGGGTTCTCTACGAGAACAACAAACGTTCTTAATCACTAAGCCATCTCTCCAGCATACTTTTCTACATCTTTAAAAGTATAAAATGCATGTATACTTGAGAAGGTCCTCCACAACACCTCAGTTGTGCTTACAGACAGTGAATCTTTTTTCATCTCTATGAAACATGTGCAGTGGCAAAATCATGGATAGTCAAGGAGAAGTAATGGTGTACCTTATTGATGAGAGAGGGTCCAGGGAGAAACCGAGAGGAAACAGCAGGTAAAATCTCTGGTCCTAACTCTCAAAAAAAGTTACCACTAATACAGCACTATCCCTTTAAGGACTGGAGACAGATCACAGATGAAGCTACATGTAGTGTGGCTGACAAAGACAGCATTGAGGAAAACACAATTGTGGTGATTATTTTATTTGTGCTCTAATAAATAAAGCTTATATGGAGATCAGAGAACAAAGGCAGCCACTATATTAAACATAGAGGTCAGGCAGTGTTAGCACATGCCTTTAATCCTAACATTCAGGAGGCAGAGATTCATCCAAATCACTGTGAGTTCAAGGCCACATTGGGAACAGAACCAGACGAGGTGGCACTGTTAACCATGGAGGTCTGGAGGTCTGCAAACAGATAGGAAATGATAGAGCTGGGTGGAAAGAGGAAAGTGATGTAGCTGGGTGGAGAGAGGAAGTAAAATGGCAGGACACAGAAAGGTATATAGGCATGAGTATACAGGAAGTAGGTCTCTATTTGGCTGAGGATTTCCTAACAGTAAGAACGTGGCTGGGCTCTTTCTGCTTCTCTGATCTCTCAGTTTTCACCCCAATATCTGGCTCTGTTTTTTTTTTTTATAATAAGACCATTTAGCAATTTGTCTTACACACTATAGACGTGTGTACAAAAAATCAGTGCTGAATTTACTTTTGAAAGGATGATAATCGGCGCTTGTGGCAGCGCTGGTTACTGGTGGAAAAGTCACGAGGCACGGCCATGACTACCAGGGTTACAGAGAGCTTTATTGGAAAGAAGGAGAGGATAGGAGAAAGGAGAGCCAGGCCTGGAGAAAGAGAAAAATGGCGGGAGCAGAGCAGAGCAGGGAACAGAGAGAGAGAGGGTGGGGTCTGCATCTGGCGTTTTTTAAGGCGCAGATTGAGTGACCACACCACGCATACATAGTCGCCAGTGCCCCCTGATGAGGTAAGATGCAAGACTCCAAGCTGCACATGTGCAGGAGTGAGGGCAGGATCCTAACAACTTTACCTGTACCTCTTCTCTTGATCCCTTCCTTCTACTTCAGGCGATTAGATAAAGAAAAATATATAACCCATTTTGCCTGTTTGTATAGCATTTATTATAAGTTACAAAACAATTGCTGAGCTTTCACTAAATGCTTAGTGTATTTTCAGCATCTTAGAAGTTAGAAGAGAAAGTATTTATTAATGCCTACTGTTAAGGAGAAGCTTGGAAATTGGCAGCCACAAAACAAGCACAGAAAGCAGGTTCTAGAGATGCCTGTAAAGGTAAAAGTTCATCCAAACTACTCAACAACACACATGAAATGGTGCAGAGCACCTAGAATACATACACTGACCAGTGGGTCTCATTCTGTGTCAAGGAGATCAGGGCTTTTCAAAAGACATTTTTGATAGGCATTTGAGATAGTTGGAAGTAGCTGACGGTTGTAATTTTCTTCCCATTTCTTCTTCACTGTCAGATGGGAGTGTGTGTGTCTGTCCTCTGTGTTTAATTGTTTATGTTCAAAACAATTAAAATGTATCTTAGCATTCAAAAACAGGTCAGCAGATTGATGGGCAGAAATCACATACATCCCATCTGTTTTTGAAACAGTCTCCAACTAACTGATGTAGAGTCTTCTATGGTGGATCAAGGAGCTTCAGCATGGAGGAAATGTTTGAACTTTTAAAAGATGAGTTAGAAAAAGTTGATTGAGATGAGTGGCATAGGATCCAGGCATTCTGCTGAAGTAACTGGTGTAACAAATGAAAAAAAGCCTGAAAAGTCAAGGACAGTTTGTTTGTTCTACAAATGGTGGTTGAATGCGTATTACATTGACATTCATCAGAGAATAACACAGAAGTAATTCTCTGAGAAGAGCACATTGCAGCAGGGGATGTTGAGAAGGAAATTTGGTAGACTCCAGTTAGGGATAAGTTTCATCTGGCTGGCAGTGGAAGCTCCTGGGGGGTGAGGGGGTCTAGTGTTTGCATGGAGCCTGGGGGCGGGGTTGGGATTATTCGATGTAATCTAAAACTGATAAGATTTTTAGAAGGTATGTATGTTTAGCCCAAAGGTATGACCTACTGAAAAATCATCCAATGATGAGTGGGGACACTTGTACCATGAATAGGAGCTCTGAACTCAATCAGAAAGGTTTGGTGTGACCCTGATTCACCAGTGTTGTGACTTGGACATTCATTTGAGCTATTTCCTCAAAGGCTCTCTTGCCTCATCCCTTTGTACTTTATATCCACTCTTTCTGTCTCATAGCATTATGGAAGTGAGATGACTTCTATGAAATTTCATGTAAATACAGTAAGGCAGAATATATAAATTGTACATAAATGAGACATTTGTTTATATAATCTCTCTATATCCTCAAGCCTTGTCTTAGTTAGGATTACTGTTATGATGAAGCACCATGACCAAAAGTAACTTGAGGAGGAAAGGGTTTATTTGGCTTATGCTTCCACATCACAGTTCATCACTGAAAGAAGTCAGGACAGGAACTCAAGCAGAGAGGAAGCCGGAGGCAGGAGCTGATGCAGAGGCTATGGAGGGGTGCTGCTTATTGGCTTGCTCCTCATAGCTTACTCAGCCTTGGTTCTTAAAGAAACCAGGACCACCAGCCCACAGATGACACCGCCCACAATGGGCTGGGTCCTCCCCCATCAATCACTAATTAAGAAACTGCCCTATAGGCTTGCCTACAGCCTGATTTTATGGAGACATTTTCTCATTTGAGGCTCTTTCTCTTAGATGACTTTAGCTTGTGTCAAGTTGACATCAAACGAGTGAGCACAAGACCCAGATTTTTATTCTTATGTTAGCTGTTTCCCCTGGTAATATACATAGACATTTCTATTAAAAATGATATAGAGATGAATTTTCATTTATTTTCCCTTTTGTTGCAGTTGTCTCTTCTGGTTCCTGACATACTAGTATGAAAGAATGTTGCCATGGAAAATGCCTTTGTCTGTATCCAAGGAATTCCTGTTGATATATTATACATGTTTCCTTAAATATTCTTCATTCTTCAGGCCTCTTACCTTTAGCTGTAAGTATCAGACCACGGTCAAGTACCAACCAACTTCTCCAAAAGGTGGGCCATTCCATGTGTTACCATAACTCTCTAGAAAAACTGAAAGAAGAGAAGGCATCTCTTCCACTCAGCCCTGTTTCCTCTAAGAGACGGGGAGACTAGTCTCTACCTGTTCACTCTAAGGATGTATGTGAGCTCATGGAGGAGGGAGGAGGAGGTGGGAGGAGGGAGGAGGAAAATTCAGGCTGTCAGCCCCTTGCACACAGCTCCTGAAATTTCTCTTCCCATTAGTCCCCACTTATCCCAGTTCTGGACTCTGTGTTGTCTTTTAAAATGAGGGGAAAAAAGAAAGAAAAAGAGAAAAGATGGGTGAAGAGGAGAAAGGGAAGGAGAAAGTGATCTCCTTCTTCTAAAGTACGGAATCACATTAATGGCACAAACTTGAGCCAGGACAAGGCTGATTTCAGCACCAGGGTGCACCAAGGGCTGTTTCTTGGAGAAACCTGTTCTCTAGACCTTGAAGCAGAGATGAGCTTTAACCTGGTAGGCTGCCAGGTGTTACCTGTGGTAGGAAGACTGAAGTCTCCTCACTAAAACTGAAAACAAAGGTCAGTGAGATGCTGAGCAGATGGACAGCTTGTTGTGACAGCTCCATGACTTCAGTTCAGTCCATGGAATGTCTGTAAAGATAGAAGGAGAGAACTTACTCCACCAAGTTTTCCTCTGACTTCTATACACACGCTACGGCATGCACACATCCCCACTTACATATCACACACACACACACACACTATAATAATAATAATAATAATAATAATAATAATAATAATAATAACATAAAAGTGCTGAGCATATTTTAGATATATTTTAAGTGCTTTATAGGTATTTTAATATAGATCTCAGAACAACGTTTCATATACCACAGCGCTCTCCATTTACCCAAGAAACAAGCTGGCCAAAGAGAATTTCAAAAACCACTTCTAAGTTCTCAGCTTTGTGAAACTGGAGTGGGATTAGGGGGTCAGACTGCAAAACACAAGGTCTCACTATCCTGCCATGCAGCACGTATTTCTGTTCCCTTTGATACTGATCACTCGATTAGTATGCAACACAAGCATGAAGCCCAGCTTCCCCAGGCTCCAGCAGAATGTCTCCTGGGAAAGACCCTTCTCCTAATTCCACTATGCAGTGGTTCTCAACCTTCCTAATGCTGGGACCCTTTAGCACAGTTCTCGTGTTGTGGTGACACCCCCCCCCACACACACACACCATATGATTATTTTTGTTGTTGTCTCGTGATTGCAGCTTTGCTACTGTTATGAGTCATAATGTGCATGTTGGTTGGTGAAGGGGTCTCGACCCACAGGTTGAGAACAACTGCCCTACAAGATTCCAGGCTTCAATCAGGAGTGCTGCTACTTCAGCCCAGGGGTAGCAAAGTTTTCCCAAAGGAATTCACTGACAGACAGGAAAAGGCATTGGCTAACTCACACGAGGGTTGGAGGGGGGGGGCATGTTTTCTCCAGGTGCAGTCTAGAATGTTGCTCATTATTTATCCCAGCACAAAGAATGAACATTCTGCATTCTGTTTTACATTCAGAAGCAAAAAAAAAAAATCAAATCGACTGGCAGAGGCAACAGGAGGCAATGCATATAAGAGCCTAAAATCCACACATAGTTCCAAGAGCTCCTACTGTGAGTTCTAGAGTTCTTCAGGCCACAAGTGTCTGTAGCTAAAATGGGCATGAGGATGGAAATCAGTGAGCCGTGTGTAAGCACTCGTAAGCAGTACTGCGAAGTCTTCCTTGACACGTTCCGCTAAGAGAGGGGAACAGCAGAAGCGCTGTGGCCTGGAAGAGAGTCTTCTGGCAAGGAGAGGTCAAGGAGGGGTTGCACTGAAATGGAAAGGGAAGATACAGGTCAGCTGGTTTACTAGGAACTGTTTGCAAATTTCCTTCCTGTGAAACTCTGTACGTTCTCATTCCTCCCCAGGGCTCAATTTCCTACTCGATGCAATGAGCCTGATTCCTAAGTTCTTCGTGGATCCGGCTTTCTACAATCATAGAGCTGTGTGTTTCTCGACACCGAATTCCCAAAATGCTTTGCGCAGTGTGAGACGCTGAGTCATGTTTTTGACAGGAAATGCAAAGAGCACCAAGACCACGTGACGCCACGAATGCACAAGCCGTTGCTTAGCTCAATCTATGCATCGTTTTCTCACACTTACCGACATGCATCATCCCCGATTTCCTCATCATGAATACACCCATTCCATTCAACGTGAGGAGAGCGACTATTACACAAACACACTGGAGATAATTGGAGGGCAGTCTGGAAGAAAATCATCTTTCAGTCAAGAGACAGCAGAGCTCTTTTCCTCAGGGAGGGAAAGAATGCATTACAACCATGGGAGAGACCAGGCCTTCACTCTCCTGCCACCCTCACCAAGGGAGGTCAAAGTGTTATCGAGGCTGTGATGATGAGCAAAGAGTGTGGTATTGTACTGCAGGACAAGAAGTAATGAGGCTAAGGAGATGAAAGACAGAGGAGCCAGCCAGCCAAGCCGCTTTCTGATGAATAGGATATTATACTAGGGAAGAAGCTGGCACTCTCTGAGGAGACAGAACTTCCACTGATTGCTCAACGCTGTCTGAACACTAGACAGCCTTCGGACAGCATGGTACCTTCTGAGCCTTGGGCAAGACCCGCCTTAGAAACAGCTCCTTGCCTTACATGTGACTCTTGAAGGTGTCATGGACCTGAGGGTGGGTGTTCATAAAGATGACGTGGCAGGCAGCTATCTTTAAGATTAGTTTTGAGCCACAGTAACATGCAAATATGCTTTTGCTCAAGCCACCAAATCCACCGAAGGGCAACACCACTAAGCTAGGAACATCAGGTTTGAGGGAGAACGGAATATAACATGGGTGTCTTCTTCAGAGAGAAAGAGGGGCAACAGGAAATTGGAATGGTGCAAAGCAAATTTCTCTAAACTTTTACTGACTCTGTGCTGTTTAGAAGTAAATTAGTTGGGGTGACAATACTTTTAGGGGCTTGAGGAAGCGAGAGAGAGAGAGAGAGAGAGAGAGAGAGAGAGAGAGAGAGAGAGAGAGAGAGAGAGAGAGAGAGGAGAGAGGAACATAGAGGTGTCCTTATCCCAAAGGTAGTGAAGAGTAAATTGTACACACTCAATCTTTTCTGATTTCTCCTATAGATATTTCCAAAACACCAGCCTTTAATCTCTCTCATCTACCAAATGAGTTGGTGCCAGATGCCACCAGATTCCACGATTCTGAAAACAAACTTTCTGATTATTTCCAAAATGTCTTTGGCCGGAGGCTACACAAAGTAACACAACAGAATTTTCTACTCATTTCACTGTCCAGAATCTGGCAATAGGTTGGTCCTTGGTGTTCTTTTTCTCTCATTCTTTTAAAATTCCCGCATCCAGCATTCTAAGCATTCAACAGTGCTCTCCAGCACTTTCTTTAGGTTTAATTATTAATAAGACAGTGTAATTTTAGGAAGGCAATGACAAGTTTGGGGGACTTTTAGATCAGTTGGCGGGAACTTGGTTAAAAAACCCAAGTGCACAATGATCAACTAATAGGAGGTAGCATCACGCGTTTAGAAATATTGACATAAAATCATCCCAATTTATCTGAAAGAAAAGGCAATGTCATTCCCAAGCCAGAGAGCAAATCTCGGGTGAGTTATGTGCTTACTGTGTTCTTTATTTCCTGTTATTCTGATTTCCGCTCTCTCGACTTGAAAGCACTTCCCTGTTCCTTGTCTCTCTATATCTAACCTTTATTTGAATTACAAAATGCTGGTCCTCTGAGGTCCTAGGTTGAGAATTCTGATAAAAACCATGAAAGGGAAGTTCTCCTGCCAGTACTTGCCACCCACTTGGCACAAACACAGGTTTGGACTTAGTGTGGGGAGTTACAAATCTCATAAATTTCAAAGACACACCCAACAGGACTCTGAAAACACTGCTCTAAACGGATGAACTCCGCACATCTGAACTATACCAATTTAACATCTATTTTCTCTGGAGAAAGAATGAGTTTTCCAGATGCTTAAAATCTATACTGAGTTCAGATTACATTGTAGGACTCTGATTGGTCACAATAGTTTAACTTTGTTATTGCTGATTTTTTTAAATGTCATCCTTTAGTTAACTTCCAAAAAGATATTACTGAAATAATGACAAGTTATGGGTTCAAGGCTCCTCACGTCTTACAGATTTTAAGCATCTCATCTGACTAACCAGCCTCCTTTAGTCCTGTGTGCCTTCCAGATTGCTACTGCATTTACCTATGCAAATTCACTAATCAGCATAACTTAATAACTCTTAAAAATTGCATAGTGTCAATCCAGTTCAGAAAAGTGGTAGTGGGTGCTACATCTTCTTCAGGTAGAGAGCAAGTGCTAGGAACGGTATACTTAGGATGCACACGTCCTGTGTCTTAGAACACCTACTCAGAGAACTGCAGACACGAATGAGAAAAAGCGTTTACAAGGCGACTGAGCACCACATGTGTTGATCTGTGGCTGCTCAGCTCAAGATTCCGGCTACATTCTCCAAGTCTGGTGTGTACCACTATTCCTGTGCCGTCCTTTCTCACATAACCTTACCGTACCATCAAGAATTAGTTACCGACTAGGATTGCTGTGTTGTCATATTAGCTAATGAAACCGCAGCACCTAAAAGCTAAAACATAGCCTTGCATCTCAGAAATCCTATGAAAAAGTTAGATAGCTCAAGCAGATTTTGTCAAAATTCGGCTTTTGGTGCTCATAACTATTAATGTTAATTAAGTCATAACAAGAGCTATCATCATTCGTTATTTTCTGGCTTTAACTATTTCTAGTTTTCATATTTTAGTACTTTTTTAAAAAGTTAAAATATAATTATATCATTTCCTTCCTTCTCTTTCCTCCCTGCAGCCCCTCCCATTTCTCCTTGCTCCTTCTCAAATACAAGGCTTCTTTTTGTACTATTGTTACATATGTCATGTATTTTATATATCTACACACACACATATGTGTGTGTGTGTATATATACATATATATGTATACACACACACACACACACGCAAGAGCATACATACAACCAGCTGAGTCCATTTAGAGATACTTGAAACTATATGATTCCAGGGCTGACCACTTGGTATTGGATAGCCAGTTAAGGGACTCGCTTCTAAAGAAAACTAATTTTCTTGCTTTCAGCATTCCTCAGTTGGCTATAGTTCTTTGTCCAGTGAGATTTTCCTGATGTGTTTATCTAACGATTCTTTATCAACAAAAAATTGAGAGTCAAATACCAGGATAAGAACCTGAATGATCAGAGAGGAGGAGGCAGAGAAGCCCTCCTATCTTCCATCCAAAAGGCTGAGATCCTCTCTCAGCCCTGCCTTACTACATCCTGTCTATTGGTCCTCAGTTCTCCGAAACCTCTATGGTTAATTTTGGTCGGCTAGCAGCTAACTCTGCCCTCTGATTCAAAGCAAACTTTATTGTCAGAATGCCATCAAAACATCCCACCACATTCTCCCCCTTCCCGTTAGCCTGTCCGCTGGCCCCGTCTGTGTTGAGGGCTTTGTTGCACAGCCATGCTTGCTGAGGTATCCCAGTGGTGCTTCCCCATCATTTCTAGGGGAAACAATCTCTCAGCAGGTTTCCTGTGTCCGCTGGCTCTCACACATTTTAGTAATCTTATGAATGAAACAGGAAGATTAAAGAAATAGTAGAAAACAAACTCAAAATAGATTTGGTCATTTATTTTTCTATTTTCTCGATCTAAATGTAATAAACTGCTTGTGAGCTGGCATACAATGTGGAACGTATTTGCCTTATGAATAGGAATTTCATATAATTTTGTGGGTATTCTTGGGTTTTGTTGCTTTTGACTGTATCTCTTATATTTGTATCATGAAAATCCAAAATACCAAAGACATTTTGGGAACAATTTATAGATTCTAATTGTTTGGAAGAGGTGGGTGTTCATGTCCTTTGCTTTCAAAATATTTGAAATTTTGGATTTACAAACACTAGTCAGACTTTTCGTTTGAGTTAAATTTCATATCATTTGCTTATTTCCAATGACTTTTGGCAGATTCTTTTGTTAGCATTTGTGTACTTGTGAAGTATGTCATAATATTTGGTCTCCAGGAATCATTAGAGGCGAGAAAATACTACCACATCTGCTACAAAATTGGGATGACCAGGCTTTTGTTGTAAAGATACTACATGGTAAAATTCTTCCTCTCAAATGACCCTCTGAATGAAGTTGTCATTTTGTTTTTCGAGACAGGGTTTCTCTGTGTAGCCCTGGCTGTCCTGAAACTCACTCTGTAGACCAGGCTGGCCTTGAACTCAGAGATCTGCCTGCCTCTGCCTCCTGAGTGCTGGGATTAAAGGTATGTGCTGCCACCGCTCATTGAAGTTGTCATTTTTATCCAGATATATAAATTGTTTATCCACTGAACTTTGTGCTTGAGAAACTAAATTGAGGGCATCAGGGGTGAAGACTCAAGTCTGTAGACTAACTTATGTGAACAATTTCACCATCATGTTCTATTTAGCACATCAGGGGTGAAGACTCAGTCTGTAGACTAACTTATGTGAACAATTTCACCATCATGCTACATTTTTCTTTTAGTTTAACAAGCTTGAACTACCTTTTGACTATTTTAATCTTTGTATCATTTAGAACATAAAATTCTGACTGCAGAGGTATTATACATTGTATTACTCTAAGCCTTCTTTAAAGGTGATATAATATTTATGGGTACCACTGTACAAAACTATGCAAGTATGTAATAGTATATTTATGTCATCTTCCTTCTGTGTTCTTACTGTGCCATTTGGTATGGTAGTTAATACAATAGTGCTACAATAAGTGTCATATTATTTTAAATGTGTGAAGGCATCTAAAAAGGGAACTTTTAAAATTAAAGAAATTTAACTCAAGATTATCTTTTCAACATGTAATTCTAAGATACTATCTTCTCAACATGTAATCAACACAAAATGATGGAAAATTGTTTTCATTCATTTTTATTCTAAATCGCTGGAAGTGCATGTGTATTTTGCACTTGTGATCTCCGTTTTGATGAGCTCCATTTAAAGGCTCAGTAGTCACACATAGCTAGCGGATACCACATTAAATGGCAGGCACAGTCTAGAATGCTTTCGTTATTTTATTTTAAAAGACATGTTGGTGAGACTTACTGAAAATAGAGGCCATGATTTTGGAAGAAAGAAAGAAAGGGGGTATATGGGAGGGTTTGAAGGAAGAAACAGGAAGGGAGAAATGATGTGATTATATTATAGTCTCAAAATAAAAGAAAGAAAAACATTATTAGCTTTTGGAGGGGGAAGGTATTAAATTTATTGATAAGAATAAGACAGTTTCTAGAATGCCAAATCATAGAAAATTTTTCAAGATATGAAATGAGAAGATCATTAAAGTTCCAGAGTCTACTTTAGTTTGTAAAGTGTTTAAGAGATCCTCTGACAATTGGAAGAAAATAAATTTGGTTCTCTGTAACTTTTCAACAAACAAAGGAGTCCAATATTCTGTGGTGTATATCAAGCACAAGTCATTTGCACAGTTGAGTTCTTTCTCATATGCATGCTACCAAACCAATTTCTTTATTTTAGAGCAACTATCACCAGTTTTCAGTAAATAATGTAAGATTCATCTTCCTTGACTATGTTTTCGTAATTATATTCATCACATGACATGTTGTCCTTCACATATACACTGAATAGTCTGCAAAGTTCTTGATATATTTTGGTTGTTATTTTCATGCCATTCTAGTTCAGTCTACAAGAGGATAAAGTTTTCGATTTAATAAAATTCATTAGACCATTTTGTTGGAGAGCATTTGTTTTAATGGATAATTGATGTACCTAATGGAAAGGTATTGTCCAGTCTGTCCCCCTCAGAGGCCACTGTCTTCACTGTGTCTCCTCACACAACCAGGGTGACCTACCCAGCATTCCTTCTGTGTTAAGGAGGCTATTTAAGCACCATGGGACAGTCATTTAGTTAAAATTAGGACATAACTCTTGCTCAGCCATCATCAGAGAAGTTTCCTCCTACAGTAGATGGAAAAAAAACAGAGACAACTGGACAATGTGCAAAGAGTGAGAGACCTTGGGACACTGAGTCCTAAATGGGATGTCTCCATGAAGCTTCTTCCCTTAGAGCTCAGGGAAGAGAAGGTGGAAAGATTGGAAGAGCCAGTGGGATGGAAGACACCAAAGACACAAGGCCTTCCAGACAACAGGGCTGATGCACAGAGGAACTTGCAGAGCCTATGGAAGCAGGTGCAGCAATTGCACAGGTCCAAGCCAGATAGAGCCCCATCTCTGAGGGTTGTCGGTGGACATGATCTCCCATCCCTAATCAAAATGCTGTCTCCAGTTGACAACCACTTTCCAAGGAAAAAGTATGTTTCTTTAATGGAGTCTCACTCGGTATACAAACCCCACTCAGTGACAGACCCCATGCCTAGCAGCAGACTGCTGATGCCATACACACTCAAGGGTATGGTAGTTTGGGAGATTTTGTTTGTGTGTTTCGTTAATGCTTTCTCTGGGCTTTTTTTTAACCTTATAAGTCTTTTGCTTAAATGTTATGGTTTCAAATGTTGTGTTTTTATGGGTTTTCTGTGTGTGAGTTATCTGCATTTTTCCTGCCTGTTTTCTAAAGAGAGTGAGAAAGGAAAGAAGGTATAGAGTTGGGTAGGTGGGGAGGATCTGGAACAAGATTAAGGAAAGGAAATCATGATCAGAATATATTGTATGAAAGGTAAAATCTATTTTCAATTTTAAAAAAGTCAAAAAATAAAATAAACTTAGGACATGCTACAGTCTCATCCTTTCTTGGATAGCAAACTCTTTTTGACCTCAAGTGAAGTATTTCTTCCTCTTCTATAGTAAGAGAAATAAAGTCAGAGGTTGAAAGGATGGACACACACACACACACACACACAAAGAAAAACCCACATTTTCTTAATGTATTTTCATTTATTTTCAAATTTTATTGCATGTCCTGGCAAACAAAAGTGGCTTATAGATTTGCCTCAGGCTCACCATAGCCCGGAACACAAAATACCAAAAGACAAGCAACTGAAGCCGTAAAAAAAGTATCATGTCTATAAGAAAGTACATTTTGAAAAAACATTAATAAAGTATATAAAACATTTGACATTTGCTTATTTTTGTACAATTATAAAAATAAAAAACCCACATATTTTTCATATTCAACATCCCACATATATATTTGGGGGAAAATCAAGCAAACAAAAGCTAAATTGATGAAGAAAGAGCATCCCACTTTCTCTCCTCTTCACTTCATCCCCAAGCAAAGGAATCCCATTCTCCAGTGAGTCATCGAGCAGACATCTGTTCTCCACACCTTTCACCGCAGCCTTGGCTGCTCACACACCTCAACACCGGTGTGAGGAGAGGAACTGTGCCTACCTATGGCTAATGGCCAATGCCAAAATCATCAGATACAGTACAGAAATTTCAGAGTTCCTAGTGCCACCTAAATAGTGCTGAAATGCCTCAGAGTCCCCAGTGCCACCCTAACAGTGCTAAAACAGCCCAAATGCTCACAATACCCAGGAAGCCACTTGTCTTCCTGACCTGGCCAAGACATAACTTCATTCTCCACCTATTGAATTTGCAAAGCTGTGAGCTTGTTACAGAAATTAATAATGTTTATCATTATTTAAACACAACAAAAGGTTGAAATTAAGGACTCATTCTCTTTAGCATACAAAATTAAAAAAATTAAAAAACAACTTTCCCTTCCCCCCATCTTACAATTAAGGTATCATGTCGTATTTGACACTGTATTCTCACTAAATGGCATTTTTTTGCAAAAAAAAAAAAAAAAAAAAAATAGAAAAACAGTAACAACAAAAAAGTTTCAGCTGTGGTTCTGGAAAACCCAACTATCCCAAAGAGAAAACCAAAACAAGCAAAAACAGCATAGTATGCAATTTCACACACGCACATACACAATATAAGATTTTCTGGTGAAATCCATACATTACATTTCAGAGGCGTATTTGCCCATTTGCACTTTAAAATAAAAATGAGTTCTCATGCACAATGAATGGCAGCCCTTTACCAAAATAGATGGGAGGGTTGTAGAGCTCATTAGCATATACATAACACAAGTTTTAGATCCGGAAGAAAGAGATTTGTCTCAAAATGTTTCCAAAGCATCTAGGAGGAACACTAACTGCTGCGTACTTTCACAAAGTGGAAAACAAGTCTGTGTTGGTGTGCCTTAAACAGTTTTAGTGAAAAGCGTTTTCCTTGATTTGTGGACATTTCTGTGTCTACGCATAGCCTGGAAGGAGCTGGGTGGAAAACTGGATCTTCAAGCCTGCTTTCCAAAGCAATGGAGCTTTGGTAGTTCAGAAGAAAATAACAGTAGCCCAGCTCATGGCACATGAAAACTGCATGCCTAAGTTTGGATTTTCCAACCCACTACTCTTATTTTAGGCCTTGAAGAGAGGTAAACTAGTCTCTGCATGCAGTGTCTTATGGATAGGAAAGTCCTTAAAAGGTGTATTTCCCAAGCATCACTCCATGCTTCAAAAGGAATGTAAATTCATAGTTTGATGGGACATCTTTCTTTTTTAGTGGAGATTCAGTATTTTTGAGTCATGCTTGTTTATCCTGAATATTCCTAATAGGTACTACAACTTCCCATAAAAACTATTTAATTTCCACTCATCCTGACTAATTGGCCTAAATTCTTACAAAAGCAGTGAATGTGTATTTTACTTGATCAGCCTAGTAGGGAAATTTACTTTTAAGGCTACTCTAATGGCAGCAAATATTTTCCTAATAAATACTAGAGTGTTGGGCCTTAAATTTCAAGGGGCCATTGCTATATTTGGCTATATCCCATCAGATATTTGGAATGGCTGACTTGGGCCATTTAAGAATTTCCAGAATAAACTGCATTCCTCATTCTCAAACAAAAGCAGGAGAGATTGTCCTTTCCTATAACATGTGACAAAGTGAACATGAAATTTTGCTTGTAATAGCCACAGAGTGAATCAGCCTAACTGGGATGGACACCAGTAACATAAAATATACTGACAGAGAAAACTGTGTACATATATACAGCTTTACCTCATAGTGAGCAATGGTAAACACGCTGGATGTATCCATAGGTTTGATGTGCTAAATGCTAAACGCTAAACATCCAAAGAACCAAGAGGACCTGTACATCACTGTTACTCACATAGACCACTCAACTCTAGATATCTGTCACCATACATGATACCCCTGAGTAAGGGGGTACAGATCAGTCATCCAAAACAAACAAATTTCAAAGAAGTTGATAAGTGCAACTCAATTTCCATTAAATTACATTTAAACAATACTCAATGCCCCCACCCAAAATATATATTGTATATTTATATATTTATATTTATATATATATAGTCTTAGACTATAAGGCTGAAAATGCTTTATAAAAGTCAATGAGAGTTCTCCACTGCTTAAAGAGACCCGCTGCTTCTTTGCTAACTTCTATCTAGCAATGACAACGCATCCTACAAGCAAGAGTTTGGAAGGCTTAAAGCCAGAATCAGAATCAAGTAACAGGTCAGACTTTAGGCGACAGGCCGCCTCTTACTTCTCCGTCCCTTTAGAAACCAGACTGAGAAGGAAAATCAGAAGAGCTAGCAAGAATGCTTTGAAGATCAAGCAGATGTGCCCTGTTGGGGCTGGGAGGTGGAAGAAGACGCAAAGAGCCCAGCAATGGCCGCTCATTCCCCTTCCTCTTTGATCCGCTGCTGTTTGTTGCGACGGGAATCCATGTCAAAGTTGAAGTCATTCCATTCATCACGGGGTGGGAAAGAGATGGTCTGGCGGAGAGTAAAGCGCACAGCATCAATCACGCGTTCACCACGGGTCTCACTGGATCCCACACTGACTGTAGAGGCGCCGCTTGGGGTCCTCAGGAGATGCGGGGGTGAGGAGAAGTCGTGCAGCTGCCTGTGGTCCAGGATGCCCTTCCAGATGGCATGTCGGAACTGCTCAGGGATCTTCAGACTTGCCAAATCCTGTGCAACAGGAAGGAGGCCAGGCATTATTAGAAGGCAGACACCTAGACTTTTATCACATGCTGTTTTTCATTCCTTGGTAATTTGGCTTAAATGATCTGAATTTATTATCACTAACTTGGCAAATAAAATTAGCTTTCTGACAGTCTTCCATATGTTGTTACTGAGAACACAGGTAGGACCCTGCTGTGTTACATGTGGTATGGACAATTCACTTGTTCTTCATTGACCTCAACTTCTCCATGTGTAAAATAGTGTAGACAGTAGTTAAATAAGAGAGCAAAAAATCTCAAGAAGAAATGTAAGATTCTCCATGAATCCAATCTATAGGGCTTTAGCCACCAGAAGAAAGGTATTAATGGAGTGTCACTAACAGTGGGGGAGGAAGGGAAAGATTTCTAATAGGGATTGAGAGTTTCCTATGTGCCAAGCACCAAACTGTTTAGTTTATATTCATAATCCTATTTAATCCTGAAATTAGTGCTGTCTATTATTTTAGCTATTTTATGGATAGAAAAAAATGGAAGATTAGGTTAACAAGCCTTGAAGTTATATAACAAGGTAAATAAATTGTGAAATTAGGAAGAGTTTTTGAGCCTCAAATTATCCTATGGACCAAAAAGTCTTATGGTGTGTAGATAAAATACATCAACATGCACAGTGGTTGTGTCTATGCACTATGGGAGGGACCAGAGTCTTAAGTAGGTGTGGTCCATGTCTTGCATTTATTGGCCCTAGTTTGTTTAATATGTTTCAATTCAACAAAGCAGCAAGGTGGGCAGGAAGAAGCTTGGCAGATGGAACCTGATCTTAGTTGTCCTACTTGGATGCATTGGGTACAATTGCTTCTTTGCATTTTAGATACTATGGGCTCATAGGCAAGTGTGGGTATGATGTCATATAAATTCGAAAACACGCACTATAATGTTTATCATTTATATTATGAACTCAGTTTTGCCTCTGAAGATACCCACTGTATTCAAATTCTCTACCAGAAAGGGACACTAAAATAACAGACTACTGCAAAGACACAAGAGGTGTCTGTTTCCAGAAATGAGCACAAAGATGCTGAGGGGAAGATGAGAAAATCAAGTAGCTTTCCAAAATTTCCCAACTCAGAAATCTGCACCATGCTGTCATATTGTCTCATTATATGGGTTTCAGACCATCACAGCTACCCTAACTTCTTCTGTAGTAGAAGAAAACATTGTAAAGAAGACAGTCCACAAATAGATTAAGTTAGCATGCCCTATTACTTCTTGCATTCTTTATACCTCTGAAACTCTGAATGAGCCCAAGATTCTTTGTAATCTCAGCACCACTACCAGGCGACACCAACAGAGAAAGATTTGCGGGAAGCACCTGTGAACATTAATGGCTGCAGGAGAATCCTGGAGCTCCCCACAGGGGCCAAGTCTATAACTAAATATTATGTAAAGACCTAGGGAAGCATCGGACTCCCTGTTCCACCACATAGGACTCCACTACAGGTGTTTCTCAAATACAGGCCTGCTCTGTTTTCATCCACGGAGAAACGTGGTTTTAAGGCAATCCAAGTCCGGTTAAAACTTACTCAAAGTGTTCTTTATAAGTTTTTACCAGGGGTGACTTTTGGAGTTGGGAGGGATGGGCGTAAGGCAGCATGGTATACGCTGCTCTATAGGGCTGGGGCATTCTCATGCCGCAGGGGCATCTCTAGCATCGGTGCTCAAGGAGGGAAGGAGTCCCTACCACAGAAGCAGCAGCAGAGGCAGAGACCATCTCTTCCCATCAGTCCAAAGTGCCATCTGGAAGCTAGAACAGAGGGTAGCAAATGCCAAAGAGAGCAGCAGAAGGCAGCTGAGGAGGGAGGAGGAGGATCAGGTCGCTGAAAATGCAAACGAAGTAGCTCCCACGTCACAGAAGCCCAGGAAATGGGGTGGAAAGCACGAGAATGTTCCATCACATACAGCTTGTTTTAAAGACTATCCAAACGAGAGGGGTTAACTGAGGCCCAGAGAGGCAAAGTGACAGCCTCGAATGTCATTCCTACTAAAATCCATGCCCAGGACTCAAACTTATGGCCAGTAATCATTCCTGATGATAGGGGCAAGGAGTTGGGCTGACAGATTTACAAATGAATGCAGGATCATACGGTACTGAAAGGCACAGTTGACTCATCCTTAAAGCCCTACTTTAAGGATAGGTGGGATAGGCCAGTGAAGAGGGTCACAGGCTAGAGATTTATGGCCAGGCTTATCTTTATGATTCCACCATCAACTCATCATGGCCAACGACAGTTTTGTCATTTCTCTGTATGTATAAATGAGAATCACACTATCTCCTTGCTCTCCTCCTTGGTGATTGAAATTGACTAATGAGAACATTTTAACCAGTCTTTGACAAGCCTCACTATGCTGCCTAAGCAGGTTGCAAACTTCTGAGCTGAGGTAATCCTCCTGCTTCAGCCTCCCAGTTACTTGGTTTCAGCCACCTGTCTTAAGACTAAAATGTCTTGATTGTACACATTCAATACTTTCTTTCCCATTTGTACACACTTGGGTGCAACAAGCCACAGCTTAACAATCAGGCTTAGTGATTGCTGAGCTTCTAACCTAGAGAATTTTTCTGACAGGGTTATAGTTTCATCAGAATTAAAACAAAGTTTAAAACGAGCGTGGATGGAACTACAAGGTGTATGTCCCGGAGGCGGAAAAAATGAAGAAATTTTACTGTAGAGAAAAGTCTAACAGTTACTTACATCCATGGAGTAATGCTCAATCTGATAGATGGTGGTCAGCCCCTGGGTCGTGAAATAGTCCAGACATGATGAACAGCCCAACCTTGCTAAGAAACTGCAGAGGGAGGAGGGAAGAGGAAGGAGGAAACAGAAAAAGAAAGTTCACCCCAACTGCATTGGCGAGGTAAAGGAAAACCCAACATTTTGCCCTTGGATGCCTTGCATAAGAGACTGGGGGCCAAGGAAGTATGTGGGGGCCTTAGGTTTGAGGTTTGAGGACTGTTAGAAACTCGAACTTTAGGTAAACTGACGACAAAAATCAAGTGTAAGCATTCTAGAAGGCGGTGATTTTTCAGTTGGTGATCTGAGGTAGCCTAAGGTTTTGTACAAATGCAGCAGGAGCCATCGCAGGGGGTACAGGCGCAGGGTTCAGTGGTCAGGTCCCCAGACCCCTTGCCTCCTGGATCATCACATCAAATTGGGAATCTCTATATTTACTACTTAGTGTTTGTGGGCTTCTTAGAATGCTTTAGACAGTTAAAACATTGGAGGCTAGTACTCTAGAATATCAATACTTCTTAATGTATGTCCTTAAAACACAGATATTCCTCTTTGTGGTGCTAGCCTGAGATTGGTGATGTCACTATCATCCCAGGGTCAACGTCTGCCGAGCTAAGCCATGTAGCACACCATCTCTGTGGCTAAAATTACACACGGACAAAACCTACTCTACCAGCAGCCAAAGGATCAATGTATGCTTCCCTGGAAGCAGAGGACATGCCCTAAGCATGGAACATGGAGCTGCTTGTGCCTCTGTGAGAAACACCTTTTACATTTTGTTAGTGTCTGTCCACAGGAAACTGTCTTCTCTATAGTGGCCCCACTTCCCAGCAGAGTGGCAGAGGTTCTTCAAATTACAGATTTTTGCTAATATTAAAACTTTTTTTTTTATAGACATCCAACTCCAAAATTATGGTCCCATGGTGGCTAAGAGCTATGAGGCCTAGAGAGCAGGAAAGGGAGCAGGATAGCCAGTTTATGTCCCTTTGGGGAAACCCAGCCCTGAGCACCAACTTATGGGCCACAACTGACCTATAAAAACAGGAGGCAGGAGAAGGGAATAAACGAAGACCGTGAAATGGGTCTGAAACCTGTGTGCATACATACACACGTTTTCACTTTCCCCACACTGGTTGGAGGCATTCTCGATAGAGCTATGCTCGCCACCCTGTGGATCACACTCTACTTCCTGAAGTCACGAGACAGCGTCCTTTCTTCTCAACCGTCTTACCAGCTTCGCCAGTGTCCCCCCACCACCCACAGACGCCTAGGCCCGGCCCCCAGAGCCCGGGGTGTGTGCACTCACCTGACAATGCTGCAATCTGTGGGGTACGGAGGTGGGGGGGTGCAGTGGGAGGTGGAGGGCATGGAGAGCGGGGGAGGGAGGGCTTGGGTGGGGCTGAGTCCATTCATGTCTCCAGCCATCGGCATGTGAGTGCCCATCATAGGAACTGAACAGAAGCAGGAGGAACAGAAAGGGTTACTAGGTTATCATTTCCCAGCGTCCCAGGGGTCTAGCTTGCCTTGTTGAGTGTTACCAGAAAGCCATGGGGTGTTTTGTTTTGTTTTTGTTTGTTCGTTTTTGTGGGGAGGGGTGGCCTAATTTCTCTCTATCCCTTCACACACTCTATGCCTAGTCCAGCAGAATAGAATCAGAACTCCAAACTAATTAGAGCTTTCTGGACCTTTGTTCTCTTTGGACTCTCTTCTCACCCATTTTTTTTTTTCTTCTAATTGTTCTTTTCTCCTAAGTTGATATGTTTTTCTCCTTCTACTGTCCAGCATGGCTATATTTCAGTTTCTCTTGCTGCACTCATCTCCTGTAGCACACAGACTAGCTGTTATCACTGTTTCTGTCCCCGCAGACATAGCACACTTCCTGGTACAGTGAGATGCCCAAAAGCTTATACCGAGAGAAACGTTAACCAATGCGTGTCCATAAGGTCTGTTTGGAAACAGGAGGACTTACTATGGTATTCGTTTGGGAACTTTATGCCTAGTGAGAAAAAACACAATTCTAGATTCTACCTCTGCTACACAATCCACTTGAATTCACCGATATCACCAACACTTTGGGCATTTTTCAAAACCATGAGCTTCAAGCATTCACTGACACTGCCCCCTACTCAAAAAAAAAAAAAAAGTTTAGTACTAATAAAATTTATGAAACAAATTTTGCTTTCTGGTCAAAAACTAGGGCAATAATTTATCTAGAACATTAGAATATAATTTGCATCTGCTTTAGTAACCAGAAGAGTGGCTCAGGGAAAGACCCCTGCTGTGATGCAGTCAGCTGCAAAGCACAGTCCTGAAGCTTCTTCATCTACTTCCCGACAGACTTCTCTGAGTGCATCAGAGAACTGTGTACTAGAAATGAAATGTAAATGACTGAAAGTCGTGTAAATGTAAAACGCTGCTGTTGCCACCACTATCTTGTCCTTTGAACAAGCAGGGATATTTTAATTATGTTACAAGAAAGAAAATCACATTGGGTGGCTTCTCTTTGCACTGTCAGGTTTGGGACCTCAGGGAGGATTACCAGGAGAGAGCAGTCTGTTGTAAAGTCCCTGTTGTCATGCTACTTCACACTGAAAACTCAACAGGTTCCCTCAGCTTCTTTCAGATTGGCTGGGCTTTCCAAAGAAAAGGAAGCCCAAAGGTTTGGTCCCAATCATTCGGGATTTTGAAGGACTAGATGGTAGGTCCTTGTTTTTTTCATTAAGTGGGAATTTTAGCAACTATGCATTCTCTCTATTCCTGATATTATTTATCCTTCTACATTCTTACTATTCTTTATTTCATTCAAGTGTCTGCATCCCGTTTGCTAGACTTACTTATAACAAAGTAAATCTGTTTATAGAAAAGCTACGTGCCAATTATCATCTATTTTGCACTGTATTTTATATCTATGCCTTGTTACTATGAGGAATTTGTATGTGTACAGAAATAAAGGGGAAACTGTTATGGATTGATTCCCTGCTTACGGCATATGGAATGAAGTAAAATGCTAAATGTGTGGGGTGATCATTTTAGAGACAGAGAGCAGCAGAGCAAAGAACTAATTTGTTTGCAGTTGCACAGCTAATTTTGCACGAGTCCAGAGGAGGATCAGTTGTTACACTGCTTTCTGTCTAGCACATCACACTCTTCCCATCACCTCAGCTGTACTTCTTTTAGACTGTGTTGGAGGTGCTCAGTGGTGAGTCTCCGTCCAGGCTGGCAGAAAGTGAACTGTTCTCGTCTCAGAGATCCTTATCCCTCCTGAGGGAAGATCCTCACCCCACATCTGTCTCTATTAGGGTGTTTGGTGATGAAACCCATACCTCAAGAATGCGAAGTTAACTGTGAAAGCCGAGTCAGCCAACTGTGGTCCCCTCTGGCTCTATGGCACTTAGCTTAGGGAAGAACATTTTTGGCTATCCTAAAGCATCTTCTCCTGTACTAGCCCTGTTCATCCTTTGGCAGCTCAAGAGAGAGATGCTTACTGTTGGCTCCCATGCCCTCCGGCATGGTGGTAGGGGTGAGGGCGTTGCGCTGCTGTGGGTTGATAAGCTGGCTCACGGAAGGCAGCTTGTTCATGCTGTTCATTTTGTTCAGAGGTGGGGAGCTGTTACCATATGAAGACTGAGACTGCATCGAGGTCCTAGGAACACAAACATGGGAATGATGGTCAACGTGGGACACCGAAAGGCAGGACCAGTCATTTCCAACAGGTCTGGGATTAAAACCTGGCCTTGAACTATGTATGTACCAGATACTCCTCATGGTTAATGACCTAGAGTCCTAACCAGGGAGGGACTGCAAAGCCGTCACAAAAATCATTGTTTTCTGGACAGTACATATAGAGTGTTTAACATCTCATTTGTGAGAGGAAATATATACACACTTCTTTTCTTCTATTGCTTCCTCCATTTTCTTTCTTTCTCTTGTTTTTCAACTTAAATAAGTCTTAATAACCAGGAAAGAGAGGAAAGAACTGAGCGAGGCACACAGGCTGATAAAGACCAGAAAAACACTAAACTCAGTTTGCAAACGAAGCCTTCCATTTACAACCTTCCAAGCCATTTGGGATGCACAGAAAATACCCGAAAGAGTCAATCATTGGAGGCATTTGACAGCACACCCTAATGTCCCACAAATACCCCCAAGATATAAATACACTTCCTCAGCTAAGATGAGCTGTGAGAACACCCAGTGCATGCCAAGAGCAGTTCTATGTGGGAGAACCTTAGAATCCAAGCCACTGTGGTGTTGATTTTCTATAAGTCTTGTGTGTGTGTGTGTGTATGTGTGTGTGTGTGTGTGTGTGTGTGTGTGTGTGTGTGTGTACAAATCTAGTAGTTATATAAAAGCTATAGCCATGTAATCAATAGATATAGCCACGCACCCTTGCTGTCTGAGATACACTGTTAGTAGGAGGAAATTTGAACCACAATGTTTTTCCTCTTTTAGAGGCTCACAGAGTAGTGACTCTAACAGGGATAACAATCCCTCACTCATTATAGGGCTGAGATAAAAACTGAAGAGGAGCTAATAAGGACCAGCTGTAGAGACTGTACAGTGAGGAATTGCTGACTGTAGAATGGGGATTTTGCTTTGAGTGCGTTTCTAACCTATGGTGGGAAAAGCTCTCCTTTACAATTCATCAAACAACTAATCAATTTTGCTTTGTTCTGATTTGCCTCCTTTCTACCACACCCATATTCTCATAGATATATTAAAAGACATATTTAAATTTTTTATGTGTGTTTTATTTTCATATGTGTTTGTGAGGGATATCAATATCGAATACTTTGTAAAATTAAAAAAAATTAAACGATGGCCTTAAATATTTATACTTTAGGCAATTTTTGAAGATACACTGAATTCCCCATAGTTACTAAAAGCAGGAAGCCTGGTTTCTATATTAGTGCAGAGCACTAGCCAGGGTAAAGCAAACAATATACTCTACAGTTATTTATGTAAACTATGAGGATTGGACCATTACTTTTTGTTCTCTTTAGCCCTTTTCAAGTGGTACGAACAGGCATCATGTAATAAATTTCTCCTCCTCCCCCAGTTATGAAACACCTCAGGATACCTGGCTGACTTTCACCCATGTTTGAATGATTGCCACGGCTATGGGGCATGTCCTGCCACAGTATGGAAGCCCATGGTGAACAGATAAGTATCATTAATGTTTGAAGAATGAGTGAATATGAAACTCTAAGAAAACAAAATGCCCAAATGCCCAGTTCCCACTGCTAGATGAATGGATTGAGAATAGAAATGAGTCTCCTGGTACTTAGCCCTTGAATTTTTTTTTGTTTTCTGGGGACATGCCCCCAGAAACAAAATGATGGTGGGTAACAAGTTTGCAGGATCAAGAAATTGTTGAAATACTAAGATAAATGTAAAAGGCCCAAGTAGGCAAGGAGCAATGACTATGTAAAGGGAATCTACCAGCTACCAAGCAATTCTGAGTCCACACAGCCGCTGTGTTCCAGGAACCTGATGGGTAGTCGGCATATTCAGAAAGTCCATAACTCAGTCCAGGGAAGCACAGAGTAAAATAGTAGGAAGGTATTAGCAGCTGCTGCTTCTCCACCTGTCTTGGGCAGCCATAATGTAGCTAAGAGTTAGTCACCCAGGTTCCAGATACAGATAGGACAGTTAACTTGAAAAGACTCCATGTTCTTCTCCATCTCCTCAAGTAGGTGGACATATAGCCAAAACTAACAATAAGAATAGTTTTAACCATTAATAACCACAAACAGGAAGATAAAAGTACATTGACAAACTTTACATTTGTCCCTGGACTTTCAGTAACAATTTATTGCTATTTTCTATATCCTGTTAAAACATATGGTCATTACTTTTTTTACTACCTTATTAGCTAATTGATTATGTTTCACTATAATCAACTTAATTTTAGGAAGATACACTGGAAACAGCAGATGAACAGAGAAGGAATCTGAATTTTGGAGCCAACCAAAATGTTTGTTTCCTTCTAGATATGAGATGAATATATGAAGTGACCAGATTTAATCTCAGTCTCCCCTGAGCCTCATTTTCCTAGGGCAAGCCTTAGGCTTTTCTCTGTGAGAGTGCCTATGGCATCTGAATGAGTTCATGTGAGAGTTCTGGACATTGTCCAGTGTCTTACAGACACCCAAGATCTTCGTCCTTTCTTCCTTCTTATAGCTCCAAATGGTCAGTTTATATCCTTGTATTTTGTCAAGGGGTTGTAAGGCACCAACTTATGAATTTATAGGAAGAAGTGGCCAGAATTGACACAAGATTCTTAATTGAATAAATTTGGAAAATGATTTTGGATAACCTCAAACAGATCATAAGTCTTGAATGTACTCACTAGAACATGAAAGTGAGTTTTGTAGACATACAGACAAAGGTCACAGCACTGTGATCATTACTCACTCCACAATGTCTGAAATCGACAGCCATCACACACTTGGAAAAAAATGTGATCCTGGATTAAGTCAGAGCCAATACAAAGGTCCTGAAAAACAGCCAACCACTTGGCCATTACAAGTGCAATACCACGGTCCCTCAGTAAACAATCCCCCGTATGTTGGGGGACAATTGAAAAGAAAATAGAAGCTGTGCTGCATTGATGGATTTTTCCTACTTGTCCCTGTCCTTGTCACCTACCCCAGCCAAAGGTCAAACAACCCAAATGTGCTGACACCAGCGCTTGGCAGGAAAACAGAGTGTGGTTTCTCTGAGGCCATTTCTGTGGAGATTTATGAGTTTTCTGGGAACTGGGTATTATAGAGATACAGACAGCTAAATCTCCTGTAGTTGTAGTCTAAATCAAAGTCACAGTTTTTTATTTTTTGTTTTTTCTTTCATTTCTTTTCAGTGGTGGCAACTGAACCTAGGTCTTTAAACATGTTATCAAATTTTCTACCACGGATCTCATTTGTCCACAGATCCCAATTCTTTGTCTTTAACTCTAAAACCATAAACTTCCATGTGCCTTGCTAAGAATAAAATTTAGAATTCCAGGGCTAGATGTGCCTTTAAATCAGTGGTTCTCAACTTGTGGGTCACGATTCCTTTGAGGGACACAAATATCAACAGATATCCTGCATATCACATTTTTACATTACAGTTCATAGCAGTAGCAAAATTACAGTTATGAAGTAGCAATGAAAATAATTTTATGGTTGGGGGGTCACCACAACATGAGGAACTGTGTTAAAAGGTCACAGCATTGGGAAGGTTGAGAACCATTGTTTTAAATGATCTGGGATTAAAAATCAGACATCCTGTTTCTGCCTCTCACGACTATGTGTGAAAGACAAACCTCATGATAAGTTCCAAGTTATGTCCACGGCCTTCTGAACCCTCCCTTGCTCCTTTTTCTTGATTTAAATCCCTTCATTATACTAACTAAACCTTTCAACTCAAATTTGGAGACACATCAACAAAATGTACTTGACCAAGCCATTTCTAGAATGCTGATTATAGAAAGGGGAAAAGAACAGGGAAGGGGAAGGCGCTCTGAAGATGATTGGAAAACAGGACGAAGTAGAAAGATGATTATAGCTGTCCTAAGTATTTCCCAAGAGCACCTCTCTCTGGGGCCTGCACTCTGGGTAATCTCGCCTCCAAAGACCAAGGGCAGCAAGAGTTCTTCAGAAGGCCAACGATAATACAGAAATATATTCCATCATTTTAAAAATACACATGAGTATAAAGGTTACTGAAGGTACATCAAAAATGTACATAAAAATAGGCTAAAAGAGAAAAATGTTTCTGAAAGAAATGACCAAAATCTAAGCACATTCTCTAATTCTTTAAGTTCTCATGACTCAAAGTTAGGAACTGAAATATGACAAGGACATCAGAACTTACTAATATGCTTTAATCTCTTGTTAAGATGTTTTTGTCTTATGTGTTTTTCTGCCACTTGCTTTGGTACATTTATAAAAACTTCCTTTGAAATAGTAACTACAATAACATAAAGCCCAAAATACACAGAAATTGAACCCCCCAAACTTAGGAGGTTGGCCCCACTCTAGATTACTGGCCAAATATTTGATAAAGCCCATGGCATCTAAACCTAATTATCTAATACGTTTGGACTTAGTTTAAATCTAATTAGTAAATTTGGTGATTTTAAATAAAGCTCAAAACCTGCTCAGATGCCTTTTGGCACTCTAGGATGTAAGTACTCACAGGGCTAAAATATGCTCATTTAGGCCAGTGTTTCTTAACCTGTGGGTTGTGACATTTTTGGGAGTGATGTATCAGATATCCTAAATATCAGCTATTTATATTATAATTCACAACAGTAGCAAAATAGCAAAGAAAAATTTTATGGTTGGGGGGTCACCACAACATGAGAAATTTGTATTAGGGGGCTGTAGCTTTAGGAAGGTTGAGAACCACTGACTTAGACATTGTAACTAATTTTTCAGAGTGATGCTTGGATATATCTTAAATAAAATTACAAAAAAAAAACAACAAAGAGAGACAGGACCACAGTGATGGCCCTGTCACTCTGACTACTTAGACCCACATATAGCATTTGCAGCACTTAAGATATGAGAATATACTGTACTGGGGGGAGCGAGAGAGACAGAAACAATAACTACAAGATAAACCAAGGTGCAAAAGTTTATTGAAAATTAAAACCACACATCCACAAAGCAACAGCCTCTATCACAAGAAATTGTTGTCTTGGTGACATAGAATAAAGCGCTGGTGACCTGGTTAGGGTGGGAGGGGGGGCATGGATATAGAGGAAAGAAACAGGGATTCTGCCAGTCCTTTGGAGTTGGGAAAAATATTTTAAAAGGAAAGAGAACTTGATTAGCTCTCTATAATTTCTAGGCTAGAGCTACCGATTTTAATACCTGTATATTTAGATATCATTCAGTCAGAGAGAGTAAGTTTCTCAGATAAATGCACATGAACAGTAGTGTGAAAGCTGGCTGGTTCTATGATGGACAGGGCTGAGGGCTAGCAGGTCTAATTAAACAAATTATCATAGATTTGGTGAGAAGACTTTGAACTCTCTGGGCATTGAACAATGGTAAGCAAGTACCTGGGCAATATTTCGGGGATAGTTTCATCTCCTATTAACACCATAAAAGTAGCTTACCTGCCATGGCATCTAAACAACCATTTTGAGGAGTGTCTCTCTGTGCACAGAAGACTATCCTAGCAGATGCTAATGTATGATGGCAGAGATCAGAGCTGGCAAAGCCTTAGTGAACTTTCTCCTTACATAGAAGAGAATACACAAAGAATGCAACTTCTCAACAAGAATCCCAATCCCGGTACACTTAACACCTTAGTCTGTTACTATTTGCAGTATTACTCCATGTCCAGCATTCAAAGGGCTCGAGACACTCAATCAACACAATTTGCTTAGGCACAAACAATAACAGATTTTTTTTCTGGTTTTCTTAAAAATACATCTTAAGTTTGAGACCTGCTCAAAAGCTTTATTATGAGTTTTAGAAACACAACAGAAGGTAACAGAAAAGGATTCCAATAAACATTGTAATGCCTCTACCCAACCGATCCCCCTCCCTCCTGGGAAAACAATAGAAAGCTCACAGACAAGCACAGTTGGAGTTGCTGCCCAACCCAGGCAGGATCTAAAGATACAAAATCTGCAGTAAGCATCTTTCCTTTTGTAAAATTTTGAGTCCCTTCAAAGATTCTCTCACTAGTGGCTGTGTGCCTTTGAGCAGCTGGGTCTCTGAGTCAAAGTGTCTTCAAGTCCTGTTTGGGAGGGCTGGATACATGTACACACGCTCACACAGAAACAAACACACATGCTCCAACACAGACTGGGATCTAAGGGTACACTGAGCGGTGTGGGGGGTTGGAATGTCTAAAGAAGACGTCAGACTGTGTCGGAGCGTCTCTCCGGGGCTCCACAAGCTCATTCCTGAAGCAGGCTGAAAGGAGACTGCAGAGAGGAACCAGAGAAAGAGAAGGAAGGCTTAGGACTCATGGATCCACATCAAATGAGCACAGAGATACACCCTTCTACCTTCATGATCATAGCAGGCGGAACAGACCATGTCAAGAGCCATTTCTCTCGCTTTCTTGAAAGCCATCCAGAACATTCTACCTCTCAAGAGTTATGCAAAGGAAAAGCAAGGCAAGGCAGGGGCAGCTAATCAGCAGAATCTTCTTTTTAAAAATACATTTTCCCAGGTCCTCTCTAAGACCTAGTTGGGGCCCAGTCATGCCCATTTCTTAACAAGTGACTCATTTGAGGATTATGGTGACAGGCAAGTCCAGTGTTTAGTATAGTGCTTGGCATGGGTCTACTGGACTCAGTTAATTGACAAAGAGAATACAGAAACAAGAATAAACTTTGATCCTCTGTAAAAATGTCACATACCCAATTATTATACCTCATTACTGTTCTGTCTAGCCAAACTCTGAAGTCTGAAGAAACATGATCTTATCAGTGTGGGGGCTGCGTCATTGTGCATCTGGAAAGAACTATTAATGAGCATTTTGTATGTGCCTAGATTGAGGTGGGTAAATACCTTAATCCTCTCAGTCACAAACTTGGCCTATAAATGCATATATCAAACTCATGAAAGCAACTTTTGCATAATTAAGAAATCAATTATGCCATAGGATGCCAAGAATAAGCCCTTTTATTTGGTTAAAGGTTGTGCAACCTGGTGAACTGTTGGGAACTGTTTCCCAGACTGGATTTTCGAATCCTATTTGTTCAGTACTTTCAAAGGAACAAAGCCATTCCTCCCCCGCCTCAATTCACAATCTAGTATACCAGCGAGATTTGGTATCTTCATAAGGAAATATTCCAGAACACACACCATGGGGAAAGCAACTCATTACTAAGAGGTTCAGCGTTGAGTCTTCTGTGTTTGGAAGCTGAAGTCTGGAGTCTCTGGTAGAAAAGCCTAGTACAGTCAGCATGTACTGATCTTATTCCAGTGAAGGCAAGATTATATATACCCCATGGGTTCAAACTTCCAGACCTAGAAGCAAGGCCAGTTCTACACGGAGATACACACATTTGGAGAAGGAATTTCATTGAATTTAATCAAACTTTGAGATTTTTCTCCATTAGTAATTCAGAGCTAATAACTCTCCCTGTCTTTAAAAATGTCATTGTTTAGCCACGAAGTTCAAAAGCAGCCCTGCGTCAACTATAAAAATTCAGATTTTTATTACTGTTGTCTGATTGAACAAAATGAAATTACTAGGTTGTTTATTGTTGCTGTTGTTTTCAAGTCTATAGAGCTGGCAATTTCCAGCAAATATTCTGAAAACGGGTAGCCTTATAACCTAACTTCCAAGTGTGGTTTTAATGATTGGTATCAGTTTGGATATCTGTGTCCTTTACTCTCTCCTAAATTCATTAGTAATCTTGAAGACAGACACTGTCTGCTTCTTACATGCGTGAAGCTGGGAGAGGGGCATTCCTGGTTAAAAAAAAAAAAAAAGAAAAAAAGAAAAAAAGACAGCTTTAAACTAAAAGAGCAAGACTAAAGACCAAGAAGCTAGTAACTACGGCATCATGGGAAGGGATGCTACCTACAGAGTTCCGGATGCTACAATATTCTCGCTGCTGCCTCCTTAATGATGGAGCTGACCAAGACTGGCTGTGATTCTAAAGGGTTTCTAGCCTAAGCTGTTTTGTGGGCTTGCTTGGTCTTTCCAGCCTTGGAGGGAGGGGCTGGACCCAGTCTTGAAGATCTCGCTCAGAAGCAGCATCCTTTGGCTTCTGTTTACTATGGAGCCATGATTAAGACATTATAAAAAGGCATCTTAAGAGGCATTATAAAAAGGCATCTTAAGAGTGTTACAGGGTGTATTATAAGTTAATGGACTCTACTCCATGGAAAACAAAATGCAGTTTTCCAGAGGGAACCGACAGCTAGGCAAAGGTGTAAGAAGTCTTACTGGCCTGAGAACAGCAGAGGCGAGGAGGTTGAATCACAGAGAAAAACAAACAAACAAACAAACAAAAAGAAAACAAGTCATATGGGCCTTTATTCTAAAAGTTAAGGCTTGCTAAAACAGACGTCAAATAACTTGAGCCTAGCATTAAGAATCAGTGCCCATGGAATAGCAAGGGAGTGAAATTTAGCAAAAATATTGGGTCCAATCTGTCCTCCCATTAGATTTGAGCTTTAGTAAACATAACTGTCTATATTTGTACCACTGTGGGCATGCTAATGGAAATAGAATTTCTTCTTAAACAGTGAAAAGCCCACATATGTCTGTAACAACTTGAATCATAGCAACTCAGTTCAAAATCTATCTTCTTCCATAGAGCCTATGATCATGAAGGTAATGATGAAGGGTTAAAAAAGAAATACATAATAAACCCATGCACACGTGAAAAGCAAGCAGAGAGAAAACACAGAATGGGAGACTAAGGAAGCAATTATATTGAAAATATTTTATTGCCACCTTGTAGGAAGTATATTGCATTCCCACCAATTTTTGTTCTATTCTCCTCCCCCCCAAAAAAAATTGATTCCTTACCAACATAAAATTGCTACTATGATTTAGAAAGGAAATCACAGGCTATTATAGGCACTTTCTAAGTTGATTTATTCTTTTCAAATGATTGTCAGGAAATTAGATTTCCAGTTTTTCTTTGTCTACTTATTCCTGTCTCCTGTTCTTGGAGATTTGCATGAAAATAAAAAAGCTGAGAAAAAAAAAATCTCAGCTGAAGACTGTGGCAACCAGAGAACTTACATGGATTCGTGTCAATCATCAGGGAGACATGGATACGTAATGGCATAAACATGTAATTGGACCAAACATCTGTATTTTGCAAAGATCTCATTTTGCAGTCTGTTAGCTCTTCATGCACAAGCTCTCACAGCTGTGAGACACCAACTCCAAACCATGCACTTGACTGTTTCAAATGAACACCCTGGGAGCTACGCAGCTAATTCCCTACTATTCATCTTTAGCTACTCCTGGAAGAGAGTGGAAAATAAGTCCTGAAAACCTTTTAGACCATTTTTTTGCTAGCACAGCTTTAGCATACATTTTCTTCTCGGATGAAACAGATTGCTCTATCAGGAATAGATAATAAAAATTCCCTTGGGAGCAATGCAAGTCATTCCATCAGCTACCTTGGAAAAATCCTTACACAGAGATACAATGTCAGTATTTTTATCTACACAATGCAAACATAGATAGCATGAGCCCCTGACCAGAATCAAGCCCACTTCATTCATAAAGCCTAGAAAACAAAGATAGTAGATTATTTCTTTTCTCATCTAATCTATGGAACCTTCCTTAACTTATCCCATTAATTTATACAACCCTGATAACTGCAAAGCTTTCTCAATATTACAAAGGTATTTTGGTTAAGAATTCACCATTTGGTGCAAACTACAGGAAGGCAGAAGCCCTATCTTTCTCAACTCCATTTTAAAGTCACATATTATAGTGTGCTTTAATAAAGGGATTATATCAATATGAGCATTTGATATCTAAGGGGAAATGCTTCATTTGTCATAGGACAAATGAGATCTATGTTTGAAGGCTGCTGTCTGATGCCAACTTTAGGATGTTTTATTCTCTCTCTTTTTTTCCAAGACAGGGCTTCTCTGTATAGTTTTGGTGCTTGTCCTAGATCTTGCTCTGTAGACCAGGCTGGCCTCAAACTCACAGAGATCTGCCTGGCTCTGCCTCCCGAGTGCTGGGATTAAAGGCGTATGCCACTGATGCCTGGCATGTTTTATACTCTTGTTTTAACTCTCTAGAATATACACATTAGCTTTCTGATGAACCCATCAAACAGAAATTCCACTTCAATGAACCCAAGAAGATGAGCAACCTATTTATCTGCAAGAGTGGTTGGCAAGCTCTAGAGTGTGGCTCATGAGCTTCCAATGGTTTTCACACTGTTAGACATGGAGAAGGTAGCAATCATGATGTGAGAAAATGGTATGAAATACAAGTTTCAGACTCCATTATAAGATACCATGTGACAATCACCCTCATTCATTTACAGTATCTATTGCTGTTCTTCTGATACAATCATAGAAATGATCAGTTACAAGACAGCATCTGCACCAAGATGCCTAAAATACCTAACTCTCATGCTTTAGAAGAAAATGCAAATGTTCACCAGTCCCTGTGCTAGACAGTTCTTTTTCCATTAACTAGAAAGACAATGTCCAGAACTGACATCTCAGAACTAGTTCAACACAACATATTAATATGTAATGGAATCCCAAACCTACTGGTGTTGTGTTGGCTGAGGTAAAGTTTTAAGAATGAACTGGAAGTAATTTATGACCAACTTCTCCGAGGAAGGAACTCTTTCTTATCTCTCTGCAGTCTACTGTGTTTCAGCTGTGGATTCCTTTGATCCCTTTTGTATGATTTGAAGTGAACTAAATTAGCATCATTCTTGAATATCTTAACATACATTGATGTCAGATATACAAAAGAATCCATATGATTGCCAGTGAGAATTCTGTGTGTTCTGATTTTCCTTTAGAGTACTCTGTATCTCCAAGAAAATCACTTGACTGAATTTTATGATTGGCCTTCAGAACAAATGATAGTTACAAATTGTACAACTTTGATGTGAGATGTGATAGAATTTTTCTAGTCAAAAAGAGTCTTAAATGCTCAACAGCTTTGAGTTGAAAAGGGGGCATGCTTATTTCTGAATCTTCTACTGCTCACCACTGCGAAGTTGCCTATGATTATTAGAGATGTAGTCTAGACTCCTTAGCAATCACTTGCATTTCTAATTTAAAGACCATCTTTGGTCAAACCTTATGACTATTGTAATTTATTCTAATAATATAAATAGAATAAATTACCGCTGTAATTAAAAACAAAACAAAACAAAACTCCTTTCACAGTCAAGGTTGTTTTTGATATCATTTCTTTTTGTCCTAAAAGGTTGAGTGCTCGAAATTTCTCACATAGATTGAAAATATAGTATAGACATTTATCTACTGAGGCTCTCTGGCAACACCTGTACTAATACACAATGTATTAAACTCACAAGTGATTGTACTTGAGCACCCAAAGGTAAGTATAAACAGAGCTCTGATTGGCCAATCTACCATCCTTTCAGAAGAGCTATTCTCTTCTTATTAGTCATAAGACAATTAACATCATCAAAGCTCTAAGTGGAAAGGTAAAAACTTAACATATGAATAGATTGTATGCATATGCTAATAAGGTTGGAAAATCTTTCCCCGTGTATTTGAAAATGTATTGCTGGAAGACAGTCTAGAGCCAAGATGGTAAAACACAGAAACTTGCTATGACTCTGTCCTGCACTGGGACATCCTTCAAGGAACAGGGCTAGGTCTCAGAATCCTTGTTAACCCAGTAGGCAAACAAGCCATCTCCTTGTAGGAAAACCTCCTTGGTACTCTTTATCTACAGCAGTCCCCCAAAAGGGATTGTACATATCCTAAGAGATCCACAAGCCAATCCTCTGTAACAAGTGAAGGACTTTGACATGGACTCCGTGGTTAGAATAGAGCATTAGTAAGTGTTAGTATGAGTTTGGGCTCATAATAGAACACAAGCGAAACTCCGGCCAGAAGAAAGGTTACAAGACACATAGAAGGTGAAAACTGAAAAAGTAGGCCAAACCAGCTCATCTAAACTCTTATGGATTACAGTCTCACGATCTCAGCTTCTGCCATTAGCCTACTGCTCATGGAAACAGCCAACAGTCACCCTTGCTCATGCCTTCTGAAAGGACAGCGACAAGACACACTCACTGTTTCTGAAGTAAGTGCTGGTGCTGCTGCTGCTGCTGCTGCCTGTAAGTTTCGATTGTGTGCTGAGGAAGGTACTGCATGAGCTCCAGGGACTCCTTGATCTTCAGCAACATTTCGTAAGTCTCACGACCTCTCACCTACGTAAAAGCCAGAACATGGGGAAGGTGAAGAGCTGCGGAGCAGGCAAAAGTCAGCCAATTCTCATTATTTGTAGATTATGTGTTGGTAAATGCACCTACTCCCTGATACGTCTTTGTGACATGAATATCGATAGAGCTGGCCCTTTTCAGGCAGTTCGAGACACACACTGGGACAGAAGAGTTGAGTCATCTGTGTGTGTTCCCAGCTGAAGGTGAACAAGGAGCAGCTACGCTTCTGTATCAGCTTCTGTGCTGTGAGCTGGCACTCTTTTCCTAGTCTACTTATGGCCATACAGTTTGCAGTTTTGTGTTTTCTGTTGATGACTTGGTTATTTAAAATGGGCTCCAAACTAAAATGCTGCTTACTACTCTTAATTGCAAAGAGGCCATACGGAGAATATGCTTATGTTTGAAAAACCTTGTCCAGGTGAGAGTTACCATGCTGTTGACTGTGAGTTCAGTGTGGATGAGCCAACAACTTATATTAAATGGGACACCTCTAAACAGAAACATGTATAAAATAAGGCTATCAACTGATCTATTGAAATGCTAGAGCCAGAGAATCATAGGAAGCCAGTACTACATTTCCCCAAAGACCAATGATCCAGTTTCAGCTACAACTTTATAAAACATAATGACCATGAAAAATAAGCCATCTTTGGAATGACAAAAGTTTTCAGGAGGAATAAAGCATGCTTTGCTTTTTAAAGATGGCTTCCTCAAAGCTTTAAAAATGAAGAGAAGGATGGGCTAAAATAAAGCCTGCAGCCTACCTGGCGTGTGGTGTGCTGGGAGTGAGTGTCCAACGCATTCTAGACCTCATGCGCTTATCTGCCTCATCCAGTCAATGGCCTGAGCACAAGCAACAGATGTGCCCAGTTTCTCCTCTGGTGTTATTAGCCTGCTCTCATGTCTCTTCTCCAAGAAGCCCACCCTGACTTTAGGACCGATCTTCTCCATGTTTGCTCCTTCACTTGTGTCTCCTAGCCTTGCTCTACTAAGCACTTCATTACCTTGTCAGTGCTATGGACCCAGTGGAAGGTAAATGTTCTGAAGGTAAAAATTCATACTTCTTTCCAATTGCTTGGGATCCAGCCTATTGGTCATTTAACATGAACTGATTCCATTGGTTTTTTTTTTTTTTCATCCCATAAACTTGATTTTGTTTAACTTTTCATTACTTTTAGATACAATTCATCACAGTTGCTCCTTTGTGAGTACACACTGGAATTTCCATGGACTACTAGTATCGTAAAGCAGGTGTAATGTTTGACCTAGAGATAAAGCATTCACTTTCTATATGTAGCTTTAAAAGCAAGACTGGGAACCTCAGCTTATTGCCTGTCAGGTTTCCCCGAGAGCCAGTGCTGGGAAGACGCAGAAGGAGGCATGCACACCCGAACCTGTTGAGCAACTTAAGCTCCCATCCCAGGGCAGTAGATCAGTCGTCGCTCCTGGCACTGCCCCCTGTGTGCCAGCTTGGATGGCATCAGGGTTGAACCAGTCACCAGTATTTTACAAAGTTTAAGAAGAACAGCAATAGCCACTGTTGACGGCAAGGACCTAGGGTAGCAAGGACTCAATGAACACTAACCACAACCTAACTAAGTGACCTCGTCAGTGACCCTGTAGAAGTGATGGATAGTCTTACATAAGAATTGAGTCAAGCCTTCTGGCTCTTCACATGTAACTGTGGCTTCTGCCTTGCTTGGCTTTGTTTATAACACCCCCTAAAAGAAAACAAATGTTCCCTGCACATAGAAATGATGACTGTCTAGAGACACGGACATGCTGATTGTTGTGAGTTGATGGTTCCATATGATAGACATGTATCAAATGACCCTGGTGCACCCCGAAAGATGAACAGCTAATGGCTGCATGAGCAACTTTGTGAGCTATTCATGACAAAAATTCAGGAATGGCAATGCTATGTTAAAAAACTTTATCACTCACAAATAATGACATGTGAATTAACTTTAAATATTTGATTGAAAATGTCCTATTAGGAGGGTAGCTTTGATAGAATGGAAGAGTGAGTGGAAGCGCTCACAGAATGAATATATCCTAAGGGAAAGGATGGCCTCATGATTTATAAAGAAAAATACCTTTGCTTTATTTTATACTTCCTTCTGCCACTGGGATTGAATGTGTTTTCCTTCTCTACATTTCCTATGTTTAACTCCTAAATTCCAAAGTGCTGCTCTCGGGAGAGGGGGCCCTTGGCACACTATCTAGATTGTGAAGGTAGAGACTTGGTAGATGTGATTAGCGTCCCTGTGAATGATTGCTCCAAGAGCTATCTAGCTTTCTGTCCTGTGAAAGAGAATATGGAGAAGATGGAGGCAACTCAGAAGAGGGCCCTCCCTCCCCAGAACCTCACCAAGGGCAAGTTGACCTCAGACATCCAACCAGCACTGGGAGAAATCCATCCGTGGCTGTGGATTTAGATTAGCTACATCATCTAAGTCACTTCACTGTTCTAGCTCCAGCTGAGTGAGAGTTCTTTCCCGTTGCCCGGAGTAACTGGGTAAGGACCATCTAACAAATGCACATTCAAGAAAGCTTAGATGAAGCAACCATGAAAAGTCAAGGGTGACTCACTGGTAAGTATAGCAGTTCATCATCTGGGGATCTTCGTTTCTTGATAGAAGTCATCTGGATGCCATGCGTATTCTGACGAAAAGCTGGAGGAAGAAATATACAAGTTTCATCCAGAGAAGTTACTGAAGCGGTGATGCACTGAATATGATATTTAAAAATACATACAAAGTAGAAACCGCCTAGCAACCTGGGAGATGAGGGACATTTGTCCGAAGTACCCATCTAGTTGATGCTAGTTGCTTTTACATCAAGTAAGAAGGTGGGTAAGAGACAGAAAAGTCAAACTCAGGATGCTGGGGGGCATTCAGAATATGTGCTGCCTACATGTGTCTCTGAAAGGCTGTTAAGAAAAAGGAGAAGAGGGTTTCTTTCTTTTTTTTTTTTTTTTTTGCTTTTTAAAATTTTTATGTTTCAGATCATACATCTCCTAAAGAGTTAAGTGCATGGTACAGGAACTGTGTTGGTCATAGTAAAACGGGGGAGAATTAGCAAGCGATAAATCACTAAGGTTTTAAAATTAGAATCTCTAATCAATCAGGATCCAGGGTGTGAAAATGATCTTTCCACCAAAATTCAGATATTTTGTTCTTCCTAGAAACCACCAAATTGTTGGTAATTAGAGCACCTGAGATAGGCTGGACTATGCTCTATGCTCACTGCAGGCACAAGAGTGAAGTTAGAATAGGGATATATACATATATATACATATATATATAGATAGATAGATAGATAGATAGATAGATAGATAGATAGATAGATATGGTACATTTGAGTTATTTGAGGAATTATCAGGGAGACAGAATCTAGCAGAAAATGATATTACATCCAACACTTGGAAGTCAGTGATGATAGATTCTCCTATAAAGAACAATTCAATTTTTAATTCATCTGAATACTAATGGATAGGAAGAATAAACCCTTCTAATAAAAGAAGGTACTATGATATACTTCGAAATACCTGTTGAAGAGTAGGCATGGCTGTTTATGCCTGGAACTCCAGAACACAGACTACTGAAGAGGGACAGTTGATGTGAGCCAGCCTGGTATACATAGAGATTTCCAGGTGTAGGTGGGGCACAGAGTAGAATCTTTTCTTCAAGAAACCCAAAATAACTTGTTGAGCTGCCATTGGGCTCGTGTTTATGCAACATGCTTTCTAGAATAATATTTCTCTATAAGTCAGCAGCACACGTAGAACAAGTTTGCAGACATCGGCTGGCCTTCAGGACTCTGTGGTGGTGACTGAGGTGGAGGCGTACACCACAGGTCACATGAACCCCTTCCAATGGAAGCATGTCTGCTTTTAAAAGTTTGTTCTACAGGTTTGTTGAAATGTCCCATTTAAAAAAAAAAGTGAGAATTAATCGAAGTTTAATACCAAATGATAAGGTAGTTGAGGCTTCATTCTGGTCAACACATGAAGTCCAGGCTCAGTGCGACCACATCTGCACATCCCTGGACTGTGCCTAAGGAAATATATTCTCAAATGGCACTGTTTCTTAGAGCCCTGAGGAGAACAGGTACCACTTTAGCCCCATGCTTAAGAGCTGAGAGATAAATAGACACCTGCAGCTTTAGGTCACATTCGACCCAGGTGGAGGGCTTATAAAAAACACAGATTGCTGGGACATCAGAAACAGCAAATGCAGAGCTTGAGACTATGCCCAGTTTCCAGGTATTGTTGATGCTGTGTGGAAATCAGATTCTGAGTAATCCCATACTAAGATCTCCAACCAATGACTGTAGCTTAAGCAAGCAGTAGTGTGCTCTGGGGCCCAGCACATTTCCTCCACGTGTACTAGCCATACTGCTACTTTCTCTGAGTCCTCAGCTCACACTCACTGCTAAACCTCACAGTTTTCCTCATACAGCCTTCCAAACATTATCTGCAGAGTCCTGTATCTGGAGATGCCTTGGCCCCACCCCATCTGGCCACTACATCTACTTACGGCGCTTCGTACCATCACCGTTCTTTGCGCTGTCCGACACCTGCTGCTTTCTGATGCTGTCTTCGTCGGCCTTCCTGTCTCTTCCGGGGCAAGCACAGATCCGGGCCTCAAAGCACCGTCGGCCCAGGACTTGCCCACTAGTAATCAGAGAAAAAAAAAAAAAAACAGGTTTAAGTGGCAGGTGACCAAGCCCCCCGGAGTTCTCCCACTGTCTTTCTCCTGATGCTGGCCATCATATGGGTACCCTCGCCACCCTTCAGCATGCCTGCTTCAGCTGGTACCCTCGCCACCCTTCAGCATGCCTGCTCAAAGCAAGCCCCCAGAAACACCTGGCAGAACACAGAGCTGCCTGCGTGCCACAAGCCACGTGAATGAAGAACATTCCATTTGTTCTACAAAGAAGCTCCGAGCCATTAGCTGAACAGCTGCATTTAGCTACATATTTTAAAGGAAACTTGAGTTAAGCCAGGGGATGTCCCTGGATAAAATCCCCTAAGGCATCTCAGACTTCTCAAGGAAACTGGTAAATGCCTTGGGGGGGTCACAGGAAAACAAACACTGTCTATCAGAAACAATTCCAGTCAAATGTCAAGAATTCAGGTCTGAAGCGACTTTTGCATGCCCCCTTGGCTCCTTTACCCCCTTCCCTGACCCACCCTTCTCTGCCTCCACTTTCTCAGATCTTTTGAGGGTTCACAGTGGGTTTATAGCACAAAGCACCAAATCTGGGGCCCCTCTCCACTGTGCACGCAAAAGGAGTGTGGAAGAACATAGGGTTCTACTTCATCGCCCGCCTATGACTGCTTAGGAGTCTGCAGCTCCACACATGCCACTCACTCTCTGGTTTCCAAGGTAACAATGATTAAAATTGGACGGCGGTTCATTCCTCCGACACAGCTGCTGTTGCACATGAAATTGTACAGGACTGTTGTGAATTCAGTGCCAACCTGAGCAGGAGAAAAAGAAACATGTGTGTCCATATGTGATGCCACCTGTGCCAAGGATGGTGTGAGCTGATGCTTTTGCTCTCGGCTCGGCCCTCTTGGGAAAGAACTCTGCTTCTCGTGGCATCTTTCCTTCTAGGAAAGGGTATCGTACAGCCCACTGGAGAGCACCCCTTTGTCTTGCTTCCAATAGATCCTCACACTAATGTTCTCAACATTGGAACAACATGGCCAAGACGGACCTTGTTCTTTTGCAAGCTGATTCAAATCACTCACTTCAGTCTATACCACACAGATATCTCTGGGGAAGGAGAGCTTTTTTTTTTTTTTAAAATGCTCCAAAATAGCAGCAATGCTCCAAAGGGTATTTTCCTTTTGAAGTCAACTCAATATTACACAGGTTTGAATGTACATCTTCATGAAGAATATCCTGGAGCTAAAACACCCTCAGAATTAAGTCATCTAAATCGTTCAACTATGCATAAGGCAAGTCAAGCCCACAGAGTCACATAGCATGGGAGTTACGTGCCCAAGAGCTCAGAGCTTGCTAGTCAACCTCAGCAGACTGGCTTTGTTAGTCCTGTGGTCTTCTGACTACTGTGTACTTCCCACTACTCAATTCTGCTTCATACAACACATTTGTAAATGTACCATCTGTTCAGGGAAACTTCAGCTAAACCATGTGTAGTAGCTTCACTCATTTACAATCTACTATAAAATAAAATACATCTAGCATTTGTTTACACCCACTATCAATTCCCTGCCATCTAGTTAAAACTGGGCTTCGTATAAAACTAACCTCCAAGCTGTGAGGTGAGCTGCATGGGCAGAGCCCCATTACCAAGGAAATTCAGTGCACACTCAATTTTAAAGGGATTTATTCATTTTTATTTTATGCATTTTGCCTGCATGATGTATGTGCACCATGTGTGTCTGGTGCCCCCACCAGCCAGAGAAGACATTCAATCCTCTGGAACCAGAGTTACAGGCAGATGTGAGGAACCATGTGCATGTTTGCTGGGGAGGGGCCGGAAACGGAACCAGCCAGGGTCCTTTGTAAAAGCAGCATGTCCTCTTAAGGACTGAGCCATCTCTCCAGCCACGTGTTTAGGATTTTTAAAGGGGTGATATGGGAACGAGAGACATTAACAGAATGTTCTGGAAGTATTTGGTAGCAAAGGTGAACACAGTGATAAACGTTAGATGCCGCATGTTGCCAGATGTGTATTGTTCCTTCTGGCTTGCTAGCCCAGCTGCAGGTCTGCCCGCCTTGTTTGCTTGTTTACCTGGGGTGGCTCATAAGGGACCAGCACACTCTGCCTTCCTGTGATAGGATCTTCTACGTACTGGGCGTGGCTGTTTCCTTCTACTCGAATCAAATGACTAGGAGGGGCAATCTGTCCTGTATGTCAGAAAAAGACGAAACAGTTAGTTTACATACCCTAATAATAAAGACTATGAAATGAAGCGGCATGGAAAGAATGATGGTGGTGGCCAAGGACACCCTCTGTGTCATAAAGGAAACACACATCCTCAGGAAAAGGGCAGACCTTGTTGCCAGCTGTCTAACATGGATGACACCTAACACTTCATACCAGCACAATGAGCTTTATGATGACCGATGTCTAGGGGATGGTTCTATGTTCCACAACTTAAGGTTAACTATCCGAGCTTTCCTAGGACTCTGTGCCACCTCTCTGACTTCATCCAATCGCATAGAATTTTCCTAGTTTCCTTGGAAAATGGAAAACAAACAAACAAACGGAAAAAGTACAGCCTAAGACTTTGACTGGCAAAAAATACTAAATGAGAAGTAGAAGAAATTAGCTGAGGATATAACTCAGTGAAGGAACACATGCCTACCATTTGCAAGGCCCTGGGTTCGAGCCCCACCGCTGGAAACAAGACAAGCTGAACACTGGAAGGTGGTGAGCACTGTCGATCTTTATTTTTTTTTCTCCTAACCATCTTTAGACCTGGCTTTAGTTATAAAGATAAGAAACTTTCTGGCTCTACTGTGTTGAAAGAGGCCCCGGTTGGAGACAGGGAGCAGGTTTTACAAAGAGCCCAAACAACGTTATAAAACTGTGATGTTTGGCAACGCTCCAAAAGACAGTGTTCTGAGACTTAGGGACCATAAAGCCATCTTTACCCTTGGGGTATGAAGTGCCAGTCTGTGAAAACTATTCAATAAAAGGAAAAAGCTAAGAATATCAACATATTCTCGGCAGCACTGGTTATTCTGACTAAAACAAAATTATGTTAAAAATGATGGAAACCTCTAAAATATTGTCATTTTGATGGAACACTGACATTTGGGCAAACTGAGGATGAAACCTGCATGTGCAGGATATCTTTTATAGTATATAGTTAAGCATAAGGCAAGACACAAAGAGATGGATCACGCAGTCATGTAGACAAAACTAGAAATTATTGTATAAAAATCAGTCAGGGATATTTGGCTGTATTTTCTCCTAAATCTTTTCCCAGCCTCTTTCTCCTTCCATGAACTTTTTACACAATCTCTTCTGTGCCCTATATTCATACATGCCAACTACCTCCTCACCTTTACACTCGCAGTGCTTTCTGTGAAACGTTCTAAACTCAAACCCTTCCTGCACCTCTGGAGGATTCCTTTCTAGTTCTGGTACTCTTTGCTTTCCTTTCCCTCCACGGAACTACAATGTTAGAGCTGTGTGACCCCTTGGGAGCACTCACCTCTCCTATAACATTGCTGTTGGATTTGGGGCTCAGAAGGTGGGTATAGATTACACACGGGCACAGAACTTAAAGGGGGTCCCTAAGATCCTTCCTGGACACCTGTCTTCCTTCCCACTATCCATTTGTCCTGTGTCTTTTCTTTATTCCTCTTACCCATTGTTCTCCTTCTCAATTTTTATTCTTCTCTCTCCCTTTACTTTTTCATTTGCTTCTTAGATCAGTTCTTTTATGCTCCTTCTTCTAGTTTTCCCCTGCCTTCAACTTCTCTAAACTTGAATATCACTCTGGGAAAGGCACCCAAGTCAAAGGATACCAGAGCCACAACTACCACCGTGCTATTCTGTCCACATGTTCTCATTTGGAAAAAATAAATTAATAAGTAGTTCAGTTACTGGGAAAGTCACCAATTTATTTATCAATATTCTGAGTCTGGAATCAGAAGCAGAACCTTTAGCCTCAAGGAGCTGGGTTGAACAGCAGCAGAACCCCAGAACCCCACCGTTCTTACCCTCATTGAACTCGCGGCTCAGCTCGTGGTTAGGGCACCGTTTCACGACCTCAGTGACGTGCTCGGCTTTCTTGTAGACAGGCATGGCACGAATGACAGCACCCTGTGGGGGCGGGGTCATCACCTTGATCTGGATGGGGCACGTCTTCGCGATTTGGCAGTACAGCTTCTTCAGTTCTGTGGAATACTGCTTAGAGAGGAGAGAGGCCCACGGGCGGAAGCGAGAGAGAACCAGTGTGAGATGTTACTCCAGATCAGAACACGCAAACCACGGCCACGCGTGAAAGTCTTTCTAGGTATGTGCTAAGCTCTGCCTAGGACAAGTGTGGCATGTGGCAACTTTGTAACAGGAAGCTATATTTAATCAATATCAATAATTAAACTCATCATTTTTGCTACTGTAAATAAAATTTTGTTTCCAATACACAGTGCATTTATACTATTATTTCCTTAGTGTCTCTCTCTCTCTCTCTCTCTCTCTCTCTCTCTCTCTCTCTCCCCAGTGTTTTTTCCGCCTTTCTTTAAACAAGGTCTCATTATATAGCACTGGCTGTTTATCTTGGAACTCACAGAGATCTTCCTGTCTCTGCCTCCGAAGGGCTGGGAATAAAGGCGTGGACCACAAGCCTGGCCTCCCCGCTCCATCTTTGGGTTGAGGAAATTGAAGTTCACAGGGGTTTATAAATATGACTTTTCCAAAAGGCCCAAGGTATTGGCAACTGATAGCTTCTGGGGGAGGGAGAGTCAGCTTTCTTTAAGGGTGTGGCCTCTGATACGTGGACCAAACTCCAGAGCAGGCTCTGCACTTAATACTATTTGGGCTGTTCAAACAGCATTTGGTCCTCTCACCCAATGGCCACCCTAATAGGAAGCAGCTGATGCAGCCATGCAGATTTATCCAGTAACAAGTGAGTAAATGTTTCCTTCCTACTCAGTTTTCTCCAGGAAGAGTCCATTTCCTGGTGCTGAGCTGGCTTAGAACTGGGAAATGTGGCTTAGAACTTAGAACTGTGGGAAATGTTAAAAATGCCGAAGATGTAAGGGGACAAAGTCCCATCCTGCACCCTCCTCTTGCTACCTCTGAATCAGGGTTAACGTTAAACCTTCTCACCCCAGCTCCCGGGGTCAGTGCCTCATTGTGGCATGCCTACTCACTCCAATACTGAGGTAAAACCACCCAAGCACTAGAAATCCCGGCCAAGAGTGGGCACCTAGTAACACAGATCCAAACAGAGGGTAAACACCCAAGGCGGCAGGCCTACGCTGGCAGCATCCTCCTCCCTGGGAGAAAGGACAGAACAGGAGCCAGAATGGCAAAGACACCCATTTTTTGATATGACCCACCACAAATATGACTAAAGGATAATACCTACCAAAAACAGGAAAAAAAATAACATTTAAATTGGCTTTATCACTGCCTTTTGAAATAGGGTATTTATTTAAGTAATACTTCATTTTCTTCCAAGTAGTTCAGTGTATGAAACCTTCAGTTAAAGTTTCCTAGTGCTAGCAGGGCATTGCAAAATCAGTCCTCCAAGTCCACAGGCCAAGGATTAAACACAGTCAAAAGGTTTTCTATAGCTTGAAGAAAAGGAAGCAGGCCCAAAATCAAGCACAGAAATAAGTTTCTTTTTAGAAAATACTGAATGAAATGTAGATGAATATTTTTTGCTCTTGTGTTCTTAAATGTATTTACTGTTATTTCATGTGCATTGGTGTTTGCCTACATGTATGTCTGTGTAAGAGTGTTGAAGCCCCTGGAAACTCAAGTTACAGACAATTGTGAGCTGGGAATTGAACCTGGGTTCTCTGGAAGAAATCTTAACCATTGAGCTATCTCTCCAGCCCCTGCTTTTGTGGTCTTAAATGATGACTTTAGAGAAACATCATTTTAGGGCATATTAGAAACTCACTTCCATGGAAAACTCCAAAGGAATCAGCATATCTATTTGTGTTTTAGTTGCAAGAAAGACTTTATATAATCCTTCTACGCATTTCAGGAAACAAACAGAGCCTTAGGACACGTGACTAAAAGATCAGTCTGTCGGCTAACAGCTGAAGGTAATCAAGAAGGAAAGGACTGTAAGAAAAAAAGAATAAATGTTCAGAACAGGACAGGTCCCTAAGGGCGACAACCCACTGTAGTAATTAATATATTAGAAACAGAGGTGCAAAGACTAAAATGACCATAAAAGGTACTAAGAAAAAGTTTGGGGGTGGGAGACCTGCCAGTTGACACAGTGTTTGCCTGGTTTAATTCCCTAGCACCACAGAAACTGGATGTCATCCTTGACTACAGTGAGTTGGAGGGCCGCCTGGGATATAGGAAACAATTGTTTCACAAAATGAGAGGAAGAAGTGGAGGCTTCATCAATCACAGATCCTTATTCATCCTCAGGGAGGGAGGTGGGCAATCTAGCCTCTGACTTCAAATAATGAGTGCTGTTATTAGAAAGTGAACCTTCTCTCAAAACTATGAGGAAGGGATTACAGGTGCCCTGTCCCTTATCGGAAGCCCCAGGGCCAGAGGATTCAGTATCTGGAATTGTTCAGGTACTACAGAGGGAAGAAAGTTCACGAAGCGTTTATCCTGAACACCGGCCACAAGGAAAGAGGCCTGCACACTCTGACCAGTGTCAACACTTCTGCGGAATCCATAAATGTTCATGCTGCCCAGGGGATGACTTCCAAGCCTCCTAGTTTGGGTTGGATTTAACCAACAGATGACTGTGCCTCCGACTTAGAAAATCAAAAGGAAAGAGAACAAAGCTTGGTTTTTAGAGCTCTTTGAATTCAGAATTGCAGATAACAGATAATGGACCTCTATTATTATCATCGTCATCATCTGTTTTATAGATAAGAAAATGAAGGCTCAGTGCGGCCTTGCCTGAGGATACACAGATGTTGCATAGCTCCACGTCCTCCTTTTAATAGCAGATCCTCGTCCTTCAACAGCAGATCCTCGTCCTTCTAGTCTCTAGTGAAGGGACAAATTTGTACTTTTACATGTCCTTAATTTCCAGCACCAGGGCTTTTCTGAATGAATGTCAAATGTATAGAGTCTTCAGTGGCACTAACATAAAGCTCCAAAGGGCCCTGGTTAAACATGCAGAATCAGTCTTTAGTTTTCACTGATTGTTTTACTTATACAAAGAAAGCAAGTTCCACTTTTGAAGAAACCCGGGGCTAGGAGAAAGGGGCTCCCTCGGCTTTCTGTCAGCGCTGATGGCCAGTATGGCTCTGAGGAATGCAGCTGCTTTCTACCACAGCTTGAAAGACTCTGTATGGGTCTTTGAGCTCTGGCTTACCTACCTCTCACCCTTCAAAAGCCTAGCTCTTCTCCACTGCACTTTTCTCAGCCTGCGTTCTACAAATACGAAATTGTCTCCTCATTTATTTATTTATTTCCATGGGTATGAGTGTGTTTTGCCTGTACCATGTTCACACCTGGTGCCTAAAGAAATCAGAGAGAGCCTTGGTTGGAGTGTCCGGAAATGAGTTACAGGTGGTTGTGAGCTGCCATGCCGGTTCTGGGAACCAAAATCCAGGTCCTCTGCAAGAGCAACATGTCCCCTTAACCACCATCCCACCAAGCCAGCTGTCCAGCCTCTTATACGAACTTTTCAATGTAATCTCTTTAAAGACGTGTCATCCATCTATCCCCACAATTCAAGCATGCTGTCCCCCATCTTGTACACTCTGGGTTTTCCTTAATTCTCTACAGCATGCCAGGGCACTTTAGAAGATTCCCAGAGAATTCTGCATCCGGGATGGTACCTTTCCCTATTCTCCAGTGTTGGCAATGTTTCCTACTTGACTAAATCAAAGTATCTGACCAGGGCCACGCTGCATTCTGTTGTTGCATCTGGGTTAACGGCCAGGTCTGCAACACAGAGACTAGAGGAATGAAGAGGCTGGGAGGATCCTCCTTTGCCAAGGTAAGTCTCCATCGCTCGGCTTCCTTCACTGTTGGCAGATCAGTTCGATGATGATACTATGATTTTCATATGGTTTTCCAGTTCTAACTGCAGTCTCTCTGGCCTATCACCTGTTAATAACTTCTCAGACTTGGCACATCTTTTATCCCTTACTGAGTAGCCTTGTCAGCTTTTCTAGCTATCCAGGTTTATACAAGATAGCAAAAAATGGGAAATGGATTTACATCAATATTTTTATAATCCCTGGTGATTCACACCAGCCGAGACTGCAATTTGAACACATACAGTGATTTCAATGTGATTCTTTGTTTCTGAGACTTTCAAAATTCGTCTCTAATTTGTTCCTCAACTCTGGCTTGAGGTTTTGGAACTCTAGAGCCTAGATTATGCTTTAAAAATTTTTGCATGTGAGTCTCTTTTGTTTCAATCAATGTTGTATGATTTTTCTGTTAACTACAGCAGTTTTGAAGTGTTTTAGGTTGGTGACTTCTGAAAAAGGTAGAGTTGCGTAATCACAGGCACATTCCAGATAGAGAATGGTTTCAATCTCTTCCCGAGGAGTCTCTGCCTCTGTTATTAACTCCTCTCCAACTCCTGGCCCCAAGCAATCGTCTGCTTGCTTTGTGCTCACTTTAGTTTCACCTTTGTGGAACTTCATATAAATGGGCAGATACATTGCATAATGTCCTGGGACGGGACTTCGGAAAAGTGCATGACGTCACGTATGTCAGCATCCTATTTTACCTAGGAGTAGGGTTCTGCCACTTACCATTTCACTATCGCCAGTTTTCTCCACTGTGGATAAATGATTATGTACAGAACTTATTGTGAATACATGAAATGTATGCTTTTCTTAAATAACTGATTTTTCTATGACCACGTACTGTGGGATCTGACTAACTTTACTTACTAGTTCTAGTAGCTTAGAATTTTCCACACAGACAAGCACATAAACTGCTAATATAGTCTTACTTCTACTGAAGCATAATTCTCTAGTTCAGAGAGACCTGCCATTAACCTTTGGGATGTTTTTTCCTGTACACGTACATTCAAGTAAACTGGAACCATAAAAAATTACACATTGAGTTAATGTATCATGCATATTTTAACTTAGAAAACATGAAGATAAGATTTCTGTTTTTATTCATCACATCTTATTAACATCTACCATTTCATTTTTTAAAAATCTGAATGTTATTTTCTACCTCAAGATATGAGGGCATCTTTTCCTCTTGTTTGTATTTTGAGATAGCCTCTCTGCTGTATTCTCTACTGTGTGTAAGGTTTCCCACAGTAAGTTCTGCAGGATTATATTTCAGATATTGACATAATTTCTGCATTTCAAATGTCATTCCTTATGCTCTTAAATCCATTTTTGCAGTCACCTCTCATCTTAGCCTGTTGGTCTTGCTTTATTATTTTTTTTCTCCAACTTTCTGGTGCCTACATTTTACTGATTTGTAGTGAAGCCACCTTCTAAAGACTTGTTTAGACTTCCTAAGGTATTTTCTTCGACTCTTTACATTGGTTCTCTCTGGTTAACTTTCGTTTTACTCTACAGCCCCAGCATCTGCTTTTACTGTTATCCACCAATATACCAGGATCCAGTCAGAGCCAATGTCTGCCCCTTTTGTTTTTCTGTTTGTGAAACATTGCGCGACTGCACAGAGACGCGGGGGATAAACTCAAGAGGCCAGACTTAACTCTGGTCTTTTGACTTCTAATCCAGTAATTGTTGCCCGTAATTGTTTGTCAGACAAGAGTCTGTTTCCTGGCTTTGGAACTGGATCCTTTTCTCCTTCACAACAAAACGGCTCTGTTAACTCCACTGTTACCTTATGTTATTTTATTTTCTTCAACTAGAATTCATTTTTTAAAAAAGATTTCCACCCCACCCCCCCTTTTTTCCCCTATGTGTTGCTGACCCCACTAACTGAGCGGGGTCTCCATGGACTACTGAACATCTGGGACCCTGTGATAAAGCCGGCTCACGCATTCAGCTTGATTTTAGAAAAGGGAGAAACAAGTAACTGGTATTGTTTTTGTAAGGATTTTTTGTTCTAAGTAATAACATTTCCTGATGATCTATGCATATCTTTTCTGATGAAAACAAGAGGACTGGACTTTGTCAAGTCCAGACATTTTCTCCCACTTGTCCACCTTTTCATTCCTTTCCCTGCCCTAATTTTGGTTCTTGATACTTCCTGCCTGGGAGCCAAATTATTAATTATTCTTTAAGATTACACCCGCTGGGAAGCTTTTCTACTCTCACTGATCACACACACATAAACACACACACACACACACACACACACACACAGCCAACCCATCAGCAAGCACATCAGCAAAGCTGATTAAAATACACCTGGAAACCCAATCCTATCCCCCCATCCACCACTTATTCAAGCAGCTCCATCTATGGTCCTACCTAAAAAACTAGCTCATTCAGTTCACAGTCAAAAGGAGGGAGGAGGATGAGATGATGTGAAAGAGGGGGGCATTTTTACTTATCTGTAATATTTTATGTAAGGAAAATTGTGAAGCAACATAAAATACTAAAATGATGGTAACTACTTGGGCATCCTAACTCACTTGCTTTTTCTGTTTTTTACCTTTGGGTAATTCCTGTCTAGCTAAGTAATACACAAATATATCCCTGACTCTTAGCAGGTAGAAACAGGTGGACAGCAAGGCTAAGCCAGACGGGGATACACAAGGACTCTGTCCAAAAACAAGCAAACAAGAATACTTCTGAATTATGATGCTTAATTTTAATTGTTAATTAGATTAAGAAATACCTAGAGCTGGGTGGTGGTGGCACACACCTTTAATCCCAACACTCAGGATGCAGAGGCATGTGGATCTCTTGTGAGTTTTAGGCCAGCCTGGTCTATAGAGCTAGTTCCAGGACAGCCAGGGCTACACAGAGAAACCCTGTCTTGAAAAACCAAAGAGAGAGAGAGAGAGAGAGAGAGAGAGAGAGAAATAACTTAGATTAGTAAATCACACCTCAGCTGCCCATAAGGACATTGCTAAGCATCCTTAGAACAAAGAGGCTCTGGCCTAAAGAAGGCTTAATGCACTGATGGATTTGAAATCTGAGTAGACCATTGGGACATGGGCCACTGTGGAAGGTAGGATGTGTTGGAAGAACTAGGTCACTGGGGATGTAACCTTGGGGGCTGTATCTTACCCTGGCCATTTCCTGTTATTGATCTGCTATTTCCTGCCCCCCATAGAGAGAGAGGTTCCGCTCTGTTCTACCTTCCACCTCTGAAACCATGAACTAATCTTCCCTTCTTCAAACTGTTTCCGTCAGATATTTGGTCACAGTAACAATGAGAATGACTAACATACTAAAAGTTTTTTGTGCTGAGGATAAAATTCCCTTGTGCTTTTCACTGAGCTAAGTCTCTAGCCCCCTAATTTATGTTTTCCTTCTGTAAACGTAGGATAAGCATCAGTAACCTGTAAAACTGTAACGTCTGTGATTTCAGAAGCCACAGAATATGCCAGGACCCAGAGGAAGTATTATCCAAACCTTCATTTCCCTTTTATTTTCGCATATAAAATAGTCATAAAGGGATAAAGCTTATTCATGAAGTCAACAAATATGTATTAAGCATGTTCTTTGCACCAGACTCAGTCTTGCAGCAATACCCTTTCCCATCAATGTGTTGGCTTAAAGGAAACATGCGTATTAAATTAGTTCTACAACTAGAATAAAAGGTCTGAAGAGAGAGCAGAGGGACTGAGGGGAAATGAAGGGCCATTCAACATGGAGGACCTGAAGGCATTCTGAAGCTAATCTGGGCATCCAGGAAGTGGACTCAGACGTCCCCGCTTTTGTAAGGGACAGCTTTCATAACATAGCATATTCTAATTACAGAGTTTCCATAAAAAAAACCTGCCTGGTATCTTCAAGGGCAGCCCTTGATTCCCTTTCTATCCTTCAGTCACCCTACCTCAAGGCATTTGGAGCTTCAGATCACTTTGCTAAGGTTTTCTTAGAAAGTCAGCTCGAGGAGTTTTGAGCTATAGGATCATTTGGTCTAGCTACTAGATTTCCAGGTAAGAATCCGAAGCCCCAGAGAGGAGACTGGCAGGCAGACTTTGACATGAAGACCAATGAGACCTTGAGCATGACCAGCTTTAGAGAAGAGGCCCAGGGTCGAACTGCTCTGTTTGATAACGGTGAGTTTGAATAAATACTCAGTTATGAAAACACAAGACTACAGAAACTAGTAGTCTACGCAGAGGCCATTTTTCTGAAACATCATCAACTTTCAGCAGGGCTGCAAGGACACTGTCGTTGCCTTTGGTTGTCAGACATCCATCTTTCATTCTGCACTTTTATTCCTTAAATGTAAGCATATTTTCAGACTGGAGTCAAAAGTAACTGTAACATAAAATGTCTACTGCTTGCTGAATAACCTACTTCCCGAGGTCTTGGGGTGAGTCTCAGCCACCGTCTACTGATCTTGCTCTATCTTAGGTAAGGCGGAGAGTGCAGGTGTGGCTCTCTATGAGAGTTTTGTTGTTGTTTTGTTTTTTTTTGTTTTTTTGAGACAGGGTTTCTCTGTAACAGCTCTAGCTGTCCTGGAACTGACTTTGTAGACCAGGCTGGCCTCAAACTCAGAGATCCACCTGTCCCTGTCTCCTTAGTGCTGAGATCAAAGGTGTGTACCACCACCACCCAGCAAGAGTCTTAATGTGAAATTATACAACCAAGTGCTGTGATAGAGAAAATGGGGGAGGGGGGAAGGGGGATAAAGAAAGCACATTTGAAATCATTTGGTTCCAAAGATAAAAGTAATTGACTCCTCCAAAGAAATCACAAACATATGATTCCCTGAGTAGCTGCAGACAACTCACATGATGCCCTGAGTCCTTGAGTTAATCATCCAGATGGAAAAAGGAGGGTACTCATTGAGATGATCTTGCAGGCATGTCCATCTTCTTCTTCCTCTTCTTCCTCTTCCTCTCCTTCTCCTTCTTTTCTTCTTTTCTTCTTCTTCTTCCTTCTTCTTCTTCATCATCATCATCATCATCATCATCATTAGTGTGTATATATATATATATGGACTTGACTGAGATGTGCCATAGTATGCATACACAAGTCAGAGGACAACCTTAGGGGATCAGTTTCTCCTTACTCCTTGGCATGGATTTAAGGGATTGAACTTAGGTCACCAAATTTGAGATGGTGGTGTCTTTATCCACTGAGCTATCCTACACAACAACTTTTTGACAGTGGGTAAATAGACTCTCATGTACAAAGCCCATGCTTGAGACCTGTGCAAGTGATTAAAAAGTTTCTTATAATAATAACATAGCATTTTAAGGATGTGTATGATTTTTGTTAGCCCGCATGTAGGCTGTGGTTTGGACAGGCCTGCCAGGGGTTGTTCTACTTTGAATATGTTATAATAGGTGATAAATCTCCTAGCAACACTGTTTTCAGGTTCGCACCGCTCAAGCGACTTTTTAAAATGAGATAAAATGTGGCACAGTCTCTCTTTGGAAACATATAAAGAGTGGAAACCAGCATGCATCTAGATACCCATGAAGGCATATTTAATTCTAATTCCTGTCCATGACAAGGAAGCACCAGCTCTTGGTCAAGAGCGGGGAACCTAATTTCATGTAAGGTCTCAACCAAGTTCCCCATAGACAATCATTAGAGTTTAAACATCAACAATGAAGAAATTCTTTCTTCAGTGGCCTGGAAGGGCAGTGCTGGATAGCGGTGGTAGAGCCCAGCTCTCCCATGCTACACAATATCCCTGACCGAATGGGAAAGGAAGCTTTACTGAAGTTTTGTTTTGTTTTGGGAATGAGGGGGACAGCTTTGGCATATTGAGAGGAAAGCTGCTTGAAGCCAAATATCATATGTTCAAATAAAATTATTCCAAGGGATTTGGCGAAACAAGGGCAGATTCGGCTCCTTAGCTAATAATATGTTGCAAATAGAAAGGAGGGCCAGGAGAGCATTCCAGTGGTGAGGACCCCACTGCCACCACCTGCCTCAGTGACATACTGTATTACACGCTCTTGGCTGCTAGACTGGTAATTTGGTATCACAGTGCATAGAAATGGCAGCTAATATCAGTACACACCTGCCTATGTTTACAGCAGCTCCCTTTCCTGAAGGCACAGCTAAGACGTTTCCCTCCCTACTATATCAAAACAACATAAAACTTAGGTTTCTAAGTTAACTCTTTCATTCTTTTCCAGAAAAAAAATACAGTGTGTTAAATTCAATATGGGTGGAATGAACTTCCATGCAAGGATTAATCAATAAGTATGTAAGCCTTCTTAAGGGCAGCAGCTTCCCAGGCAATGTCAAAGCCATCCTGATGCCTTAATGCCAGACCAGCCTACATCTGCCATGCTATTTACTACAAGGAGATAGTCTACCATTCTCTTTGAATGTAATACCATGCACATCATAACCATAGAGAAGCAATCTATGCACAACGAGTGAATTCTTCCTTTATTAACATTTGGAGCAAATCACCTACCCAGAGAACAAGGCTGGGTCTGAAGAGGAGCAGAAATCTAACACATATTAAATACATCCATAAATATATTGGTCTTATTTTATTCCATGTATTATTAATAGATTAAGATTTATTTAAACTTAGGAAAGAAAAATCATCAGAATTTACAAATAGTCAGAAAGATAGTTCCCCTTCACTAAGAGAAAATGTAAGATGGACTTCTGATTTGTGATTCCCCTTTAAACAGAGCTCAAAAGAATGCAAGAGGTCAGATGTATCCAGTAGTGCCTGGATAACCCCAAGAACCTGACCAAAAAAACAGTCAGTGTCAAAAGCAGCCACATCCATGCACCCCAAATGAGCCGTTAATATTATAACAAGTTCAAAGTCAGCCTTCGGGTGTTTTAGTACCATCTTAAGGCATCCAGTGACCATTTTTTCCCCTTTCTAAACTGTATTCTTGAAAATGACCACATTTATTCGACCTTCACAACGGTAAGGATGTGTGTGATGAAGTCATAGTTGGAGCTGATAGAAGAGGAAGTCACACAGCCCATGCAGTGTTGAGACAGGACACAAAGAGGTGCTGGCACGTGGTGTGTAAAGTAGAGATTAATCTGCAGCAGAATCAGATACAGGAAAGGCAGACATCCATGGCCAGCTCTCAGTTTTCTTCAGGGGGTTGGGAAAATTAATCCCAACATCAGTTTACTGACATACTCATACTAACATCTGAGCTGTACTCAGAGAGCCAAGCAGACTTGATCTGAGAAAAAATGTACTGAATAACAGTCACAGAGTTTTATGAGCCAACATAGATTCAAGTATGAATTGTACTATCTAAAAACTCAGTGGAGAAACACTAAAACATTCACATCCAGAAATAGTGTTTTTAATTAAAAAAAAAACAACTAATTTCAAAGTTAATTTTGCCTATTCTAAACAAAATTCCAGGCAGTGAGTGTTCTATGGTGGGCAGTTTACCAAAGCACCCCCAAAAGAAAAGGGGGCAGTGAGTATGGGATTTGGGGAGTGTGGCAGAGGGAATATTCAGAAGTTTGGTTAAAAACCAAAATATAAATCAAGAAGCCACTACTTATCCTCTGTGGTGATGTGAGCCATACTTTGCTCTCGACTTCCTGCACCTAATTCCAGAAAGGGAGAGAGAAGAGTCCCCTATCTTCCTAACAACTTCCCTAACCTTGTGGGCAAGCTCACTTTGGCCCCCAACTTCTTAGTTAATACAGGGTTGTTTTACCTTAAAACTCCATCTAGAGCGAAGAAGGGCTTTGCAAGTGAGCTCACAGGCAGACCTCAGGCCACCATAATCTACGGGAAAAGATCCCCACATTGGCCCCACAGCCACCTGGCAGGTATTCACTTCTCCCCACCTCTCTTCCTGCCACAGCCGTCTAGCTGCCAGACATGTACGAATTGTGCTCTTGATAGTTAAAGGGGAAAAAAAAAAATCCTTCCTCCCAGCACTTTTCCTGACAGCCCCAGCCAAAAGGGCCGCCTGTTGCCACCTGTCAGTTGTGGGGATTAATTACCTGAGCTGAGGCTGGGAGCGGCGCATTCTTCCCAGGGCCTCACCCGCAGATGCTGACATCCAGCAGGTGGGCTGTCTGCTCACTACCTACTGTGAAGACCAGGCAGTGGGTCCACCCGGCCTGGCCTGGCAGGTGGGGGACAGGGAATACTGGATACTCATCCTGCAGTAGCAGTTCCGGAGAGATGAGCATGCCCTGGGACTTGCCAGGAGGTCAAAGGCAAATCTGTGGCTGGCTGGGGCACCTACCAATGGGGAGACAGCTCTGCCTTCCTGACTAGAGAGAAGCATATTGGCACCATCCTCGGGCAGGGGCTGGGGTGAAGGCTGCCAGCCTCCTACTTGCCTAAGGATATGAGTTTGGAAAGCCAGTTAAGGGAGATTTGACACACTAGATTGGTAATTGTGCAACTCTATCTCCTCTGCAGAGTGAAAGGGCCTCCATGTAGTCTCAACTGTCAAAGTCACCCACGCTAACAGGACCTAGCCAAGAACACAGTCACCTTCTCAAAGCTGACCCTGAGAGGCCTTTGTCTTCAGGTGCTCAATACGTAGTAGTTTGTTTTCACATCTTTCCCGAAAGTCACACTCACCAGGGGTGGAAGGCTGGAGAGAAGTGAACGCTGTGGGTGCGGTGTGATGGGAGTTAAAGGTTTACACACTTAGTAACTTGTAGAGCTGAGAGGAAACTTCAGGTAGACGGTCTCCTCCGTTCTGGCCAAACATTGGCAAACAGCCTTCCTCAGTAAAGCATTCCGCAGAATGAGAGGAGAAACGGGTATCATCTATAGAGTCAGACTCTTCCACTCCGGGGTAGGGAGGAGTAGAACAGTATTCCTCACCTCCACTGGGCACTTCAGCTCAATTCCCTAAAGACTGAGAGGCCCAGAGAAAACCCCACACAAGGAATAAGGTAGAATTTAGAACCCATGACTTCTCATTTGCAACCCTATAATCATTTCAAGCGAAACACACCTGCAACTCTCCCAGAGACGTTCTCTGGCCCTCCAGGGTTGAGGGGCAGATAAGAAAGCTTTATAGAAATGAAAACATGTAGGCCCTGCGCTCTCTCTCTCTCTCTCTCTCTCTCTCTCTCTCTCTCTCTCTCTCCTCCCATCTCTCTCAATTACACTCTTTCTCTTCCACACATAAACATTCATCCACCCAGGACAACAGTTCTCAACCTATAGGTCACAACATCTTTGAGGAGTACATATCAGAGAGCCTGCATATCAGACACTACAACTTATAACATCGCAAAATTACAGTTCTGAAGGAGCAATGAAATAATTGTATGGTCGGGAGTCACCACACCAAGAGGAACTGTATTGAAGGGTCCCAGCATTGGGAAGGCTGAGATCCACTGGTCTAGGAGATTGCTCTGCCCTTAGCCATTATTTGCCCTTAGGTGGAGAAAGTCCTTCCTCTCCCTCAGAGTGACTCAAGGTTCCCAGTAGTGTCTAATGCCCCAAGCTACCTCAAATAACACCCAAACCTTTTGCCCCTTCTCTTTCCTCAGCCTGACCTTAGTTTATCAGGGAAGCCACCTTTCCTCATTAAGTTCTTCCGGGGACTCAGGGCATTCACTGCCACAGGGCTGTGTCTTTTCCCCACTCCATGACAAAGCCTCACATTTGAAGCTGGGGCTGTCCTTCCCTGCCCTCCTATGATGCTATAATGGAACTCACTGCCCTTGCTTATACAGGCATACTCACTCTTTTCTAAAAGTACCTCCTGGTAAACTATTCCTCAATCCCTAGTTCCTAATGACAGCAATATCCTTCTGAATAAGAACGTGCTAAAAAACCATCTGGTGTTGGAGGCATCTGTAGCTGTCTCCCTGTGTAACAGCCCAGGCACTTCTGACAAAATGCTACCACACGCAACAGCACCTTTTTTTTTTTCCTTGCAAAAATGACGCTTTTTTGGCATTCCATTCATATACCTACTCTAAAAAGAACCTGGTAGTGGCCATTTGCTGGTGTCTGTGGGGCATTCTTTTTATTAGAAAGCTAAATAAATCTGTTAGGTAAGATTCAATAGATTACTACCAGGAATCTGGAAGTTAATGACATGTAACTGATGTCCACAGAAAGTGCCGTCACTCATCATGGTATGTTAACAGTTTATAGATCATTTCAACATCTTCTTTATTTTTCTCTCTGCAGTAGAGGTTTAAATAGATACTTTGCTTACAGTAACATAAAGGTAGAAATCCAGATTTGAATCCAGATTGTATACCGCATAAGCATATTACATAATGCCTCCATGGTCATTTGTAGAGACCTTGCTGTGTTCAAGTTACTGTACCCCCGGCTATTGTGAGAATACGTGGAGATCAATTTCTCCCCTCCATCTGGGAAAAAAATCAACATGTATTTGCTTATTTCTGACATACAGCAAAAATAAAACATAAACATAATTTAGGATTAGACACAATACAGAAGAATTCTAATCCCAAAATGGTGCCATGACTCACAATCCAAGAAGGCTATTGAGAAAATCTGAGAAGCTGTTAACATTCCTCGTGGATGTAGCTCTGTGAAACTGCAACAAATACCTCTGAGCCCTAAGTACGTGAGCTCATCCTTCCACCCCCCACACCCTCATTGTCTCTTCCTAGCCCTCAGCTGGTTTTTAGTAAATTGATAATATTCTTTGCCTAAATTCAGGGGGAAAATTGGATTAACTCCTACAAGTGTTTAGTTGCTAATTTCAGGTTTTCATTCATATACTGAATTTGGAACAGACATCTATGTTTGAGGATTCTTCACAAACATTAAAAAAACTAAGATCCATACCTTTCAATGAATGGCAACAGTTATCTCCCTTACCCCAATATGCTGAAAACTGGGAACAGGGTCACAAGATAGACTGGACAACTGGAGACATGTTTGGTGTGCAGAAAACCCGCAGCTAACACTTACTGACCAATGGTGCAGTGCAGCAGCTTTGAGAAGCATTCATAGTTTAAGGGGCTCCAGCTACCTCTGACATACAGGGGCTTCCTCTCATTTGCCAATGAGGTGAACGACTCTGAACTTCAAAGAAATTGCCCAGACTTTCAAAAACTAAGTTCCAGGTTCATTCACCAGCGGCAAGGACCTGATACTGAGCCACCCAAGACACAGTATAGGATGTCACCCTGGGTAACTTCAGCCAGGTGATATCATGCAGAGCAGAATGTGAGCCTTCTCTCGGATAGAGAGATAACACTGTCACTTACAGTCACCTGGGAGTGTGACGGGAGAATGATCCTTGCCTTACTGACCACACAGTGCTTGGCTTAGGATAAGCCCTAAGAGGAAGCACTGTTAATGCCCGGCAGTCCCCTGACATGATTACTGCCACCTCAGAAAACAGCACAATTATGTGAGTGACACTAAATGTTTTGAAACCCAGTTCCTAGAGATGCATTTTGACTTAGGTCTACTGAGTATCCTGATTAGGGTGATAAGTTCATGGGACGAGTGGGAACATAAAAAACGGAGAGAAAGAAAGGAAAAAAACAGTAGTCCTGGTAAAGTACCACGTGTTTAAGGAGCCTAGCTCAATCTCACTTCATGTACAAGGCACTGTGTTTCGTTGTCTTTTTTCTTTTTTTAAGGCTGAGGGAAGAAGAGCCTCGACTTAATGCTTCTGTGTGGATACTTGCAGTGAATCCTCCCACACTGTCCTTCTGACAGAAAGCCAGACTACCAAAGAGTTTTAAATACCCCCGTGAAAGCATCCCGGCAGTAGTTGTGAAGAATTACCATTAATCTGAGGTCTTTGTCCTTCATTCTTTCCCTCAAAGAAACAGATGCTGGCGTGTAAATAACCAGGGTTTAAAGAGGAGGGTGAGAGCAGCAATTGGATTACAAGACGTAAACAGAGACCAGGCCTGTTGATCTTCCCTTTGCCTTCAAGGGTTGAGTGTAGGAAACCTTAAAGTCCCTTTGACTATGGCTGTCCCCAAGTTTCTGAGCAGTGGAAATAGACACTTCCGTGGACATTACACTATCAAACAGGCAAAATGCCGAGTTCCTTTATTTCCACAAGGACAGGAAGCGAGCATGCTCAAATACCAAGACCCTATGGTTACTCCTGCCCAAAAGAGAAGGTGTAACCTAGTAAATTAGATCAGGTTGGCTGGCCAGTTGCTTGAAGCCAACTCTACACCTTTCACACTTTTTAAATAAAGTCCCAGGAACTAAGACGATGTTGAGGCATCTACTTCCATGGCTGCTAATTAGCACTATGTGAACCTGTATTACGCAAGCATCTGAGGGGCAGGGGTTGGGGGGCAGGGGAAGACTTTCACAAACACCAGCCTTTGCCTGCAACATCTCTTACCAGCTTATCATAACATTACTTCCTATTCCTTTCCAGTTCACCTAAGATGGAGACAAGCTTCATCTTGCCCACTCTGCCTGCATTCTTTATAAACAGCCTATTCCAGTTAGCTCCAGCAGGGAAAAGCCCAGCACCACTGTCTCGACTGTACCATGGAGTTAAAGTATAGTTACTGAAATACTACAGAAAGCCTAAGAAAAACAATAAAGTAAGCCGGTAAACAGCAGCTACCCCACGCTGAGAAACTCGGGGACATCAAGTGGGGCATGATGACATGTGGCTGTCATCCTAGCTCTCTCTGTCATCCTACTGCTGGAGGATTGCTCGTGATCCGCTTGGGGAACATAGCAGGGTCCTAATTTGGAAGGGAATATGGAAAGAAAGGAGAAAGGGAAAAAGATATAAAGGAGAGGAGGAAAGAAAGGGAAGAAGAAGGAAGCATAAGAAGCTTGCGGATAACAAAGAAGAGGAAGAGGAAGGAAGGAGCCGTGGAGGCCTAGGAGGCTGTGAGAAAGGAGTGCATCACTCAGCTTGAGTTAAAGTCCCATGCTCACTAGTGTTGATCTGAAGATGGAAAGAGGGAGGGAGGGTGGACAAATGACGTTCTACTTAGAGTTGTTAACTGAGATGGGAATATATACTGTATGCCTTATACGAATGTTATTTATGTGAAATCTGTAGTTGGCTTGACTTTTGAAATTTTATTTGTCTAGTCTAGCAAACACTAGCTTGTACAGAGAGAAATTATCTTGTATTTTTATTACCTGTATTGAAAGTTGAAATGTACGGAACTCCATAAACCCATCATTTGTGTTCAACACTTAACAATACCTTACCAATATTATTACCTTAGAAAGGGAGGGAGGAGGGGAGATGTGTAGGGCAGAGGGGCTATCAAGGTATCAAAAGACTCCAGTGTAAGGCAAGAGAGCAAACCCAGCTCATCCTGTGACCACAGTGAAATGCTTCCTCTGGCTACAGAGCACAGTGCTCAAGCAGAAGCCCAGTGCACTGTGAAGGACCCAGTGCTCACATGGGCGGAGCTCCTGGCCCTGCTCTGATGCCCAGGTTACATAACTCTTCATTTAAGAAATGAGGGAAATGCCGGCCAGCGCAGCAGGAGTGTCATAAGGATTCAACGTGGCCATCTTCAGGTGTGTTTTGAAAACTCTAAGGCATTTTATAAACAGAATGGGACTGTCATCAGTAACCTAGGATTGAGCTGGAAAGGAACACTGGCCAGAGGGTGACAAGCTTAAAGGTCAGTGTGTAGTCACCAGCAATGGGCCGCCCACCAGCTGGGATCAGAGGTAAGTTAGACAGGTCTTTCTGCCTGACAAGAAGAGGGACAGTTAGGAGAAAACGTCTAGGAGCACTGGGGACTATTGTCAACAGCTGGACAAGTGGCAGCCCTATGGAGGGCTTGCTGGGGAACAGGTACCCTGAGAACAGGTGACAAAATGACAGGAGAAAGAGCCTGAAGACTAAGTGTCCAGAACATGGGATGAGAGCTAGAGCCCAGGGCTAACAGTGTCAAAATGTCCATACACTACAAGGAAAATAAACTTTCCCACTGCTGGAAGAGTTCTACCTTTTAAACAGGAATTTCGTGTAGCACTCCCAGATACCCACCAACCAACTTTACTTCTCTTCCATAAAAATTGCCATTAAGTAATGTTATTGATTCTCACATTCCTCCAATGTACCAATGGATAGAAAAAAAAAACTTTTACTCTTAAAATTGGTGTTCCTTGACTTTTTGGATTATATATATATAGTTGATTCATTGCCTTAAATCTTAAGTAAAAATGATGTCGTCTCTCAAAATTGACATTTACTGAATGTGGAAAATGGACAGACGAAGATCGAGATTTCCTGAGAGTTGCAAAGAGCTGTGGGAACAGACAACTCTCTATTCAATCAAAAGGACAGACATTCTGGGTGGCTTCAAATACAGACCCAGTGGCAGGACCAGGGATCTCAACCTTTCTTAACCCACATGTACAGAACATCTCATCAGGGTCTGAATCCACGCTAGTGCGGGCAAGAAACTCTGGTAAGTCAGCGACTGGGCACACAGGAAGACAGACTGGCACACTATTGTTATACTAATGATGTCCAGGGCACCAGAGCTGGGAAGACACATACCACAAGCATTTCTTCCACTCAAGTTATCTTACTGGCCATCAGATTCCTTTCCAATAAGGATGCCAGAAAAAAAAAAAAGTTCTAGGTATTCCTTAAACGGAGGACTAGGGGGAGGACGCTGGCTGTGGCTACCCTGTTTCAAATACCTTCAAAACTGATCATTTACTCTCTTCTCATTTCGTTATTTTAGCATTTGTGGGTTTTTTTTTTGTTTTGTTTTGTTTTAACAAATCTAATGAGCAGTCTGTCTCCCTTCAAATGTGCAGTGTACAAGTTGATGGTCTTAATCAGCACCTGGAAAAACGTGACCCACCAGACAAGGAATCCACTGCCCACTGGCTAGGGTCTGTTCTGTAGAAACAGCACTGTGGAGACACAAATGGCGTGTGCATAAACACACACACAATAGAAGTGTTCATTTGTTTTCATCGAAATTCCTCACGGGAAATTCCAGAGTTATTCTTTATTAGAGCAAGAGATAAACTCATAAGCTTAAATGTTATAAAGGACTAGCAGAGGGCAGGCACAAAACTCTGTTTTCCAAGCAGTGCCTTAATGATTGCCCTCCAAGTCTCTCATCTCAAAACTAAAAAGAAACAAGAAAAAGAAAAAAAAAAAAATCCGCAAGACTGTCGAAGCTCTGCCAGAGCCAGTAAAGCACATCACGGCAGTGAGTAATTTTCCTGTTTACTTCAAACACTTTTTTTCCCAAACTCCAACCTGGGCAAGTCTGATCAGGTGAGGCTTTGGAACAGGTAAAAGCATCCCCAATTTCTACATAAACGCTGCAGGCCATGGGGCAGAGACAAGTCTCAACTGAGCACTCCACGGTAGTCAAGCTTCCCGGCGCCTCTGGTCTTGTCTCGCTCATACCTGACAAGTAGCGTCATGTCTCCCTGCCTTCAGACTCGGCTTTATCTGCAACACACACACACACACACACACACACACACACACACACACACACACAAAATCTTCTTGGTTGTATTTATATATGAATAGCTAGGTACATTGTAACAAACCTGCCTTATAACCATTGTATTTCTTGAGTTTCTTTCAAAACAAAAATTTCTCCTCTGACCTCATTCTTCATGTGAAGCCATGGCTGGATGCAAAAGCATGGCTGTTCCTTGCTGGGAAATGCTTCTACTTTCAAATTCAGTGGTGGAGAGGTCTGACGTTTTTTGTGTTTTTACAGAAATAATTATTAGCAACAACAGCAACACATTTTAAGATCTACCTTTATGCAAATTCATCTCCTACATAATATGTGTTTTTATTCTAAGTCAGAGAGAGAGTTTGGGGGAGAGAGAATTGCTACTCATGATGGAAGATTAGTCTCTCATGTCTCTACCTCTAAGGAGGGAGGAAATAGGAGTTAGAGTTTAGTCTCGGATCTATTTTGTCAACATGGGCAGATTGCTGGGTCTTCTGGAGTTTATTTCTCAATTCATAAGCAGGGCATTATGGAACACGTCTCTGTTAGCAACTGTGAGTTCTGCTGTCCACACTGCTTTGTGCTCCTCAGGTAGGAGGTGTCACCCGGCTATTAGGGTGCTTTCTTACACACCACTCACAAATTTGGAAGGCACTTTTCAAGTCAAGGGAACAGTGTTTTTATTTTTCACACCAGAGACGAGCTGGTACAGATCTGGGACATGGATTTGCTGCTACTCTGTCACTGCATTTTCTTCCTGATACGATCACTGTCCTATTCTCCCCTACCATACATACCTTTAGGTGGAACGTTTAAACTGTAGAGAAACTAAGTCAGTCGTGGTGCAGGCTTCGATGATATGGATGCTCGTGTCCTTTCCTAACTCCAGGATTGTGAGGCAAAGTGAAGGGACCGGGTAAGAAGTGCACCCTGAGAAGATCTAGGATACACTCCGTTCTCGACCTCCTTATCTCATGATAAGCACTTACATTGCAGAGGCACAAATGGGAACTCCACAGTGGCTGACAGAGGCCCAATAGTGGGAGGCAGAATGCTAACAGAAGGGTGGAGCTTTCAAGGCCCATTCACCCTTGGACTTCAGCATAGCTCTGCATTTAGTCAGTGACTTTATGTCAAAGGAGGTAAGTGCACCTGCTTACTGGGGACATTGCTTCCTGATCCTAGAGAACTTGGGCATGGGTCAGTCACAGCAATGTGAAGTACATTATGGACTCCTTGGCTCAATGATTGCAAGCACTGATTACAATTGTGTCTGTCTCACCCAAGTTTCGAAGTCACCCATAAGCTGCATACCCCTGACTATATGAACATACACAGCGGAGTAACCACAATTGTCTGCTAGAGGTCAAAAGGATGCCGTATGTGTCTCATTAGAAAAAGGAGTAGGGAAGAGTCTTACTTGTTTAGCTTTTCTTGCTATGTTGCTACTGAAATATTTGGGTGAGCCCATGAGTTATGTCCAGCTGCAGCTGCTGCACCCAAGCTTGTCCTGAACTTGGGTGTCACTGCACACTGAGCTGGTCCTGAGCTACTTTCTTGGACTTAGGATTTTGACTCCAAGGACTACCCATCTTCCAGTGCCTGGGGTTGGCTGACTACAGCTGAGCCCTAAGCAGAAAGGTCTCAGATAACCTTCATATTATCTGTTAGCCAGGCACCATGAAAATCCAATGGGGTAAAAGGAATTAGAATATTCCCATCATGATAGCTCTCACAGCACATCAAGTTCCAGGCCAAAAAGTTATAATGCCAACCCAATATTTTGCAAATGGAAGCCCATCTCTTATCGGTCAAATGCTGTCTCTTTTATTACAGCACTCCTTCTACAATAGAGAAATAAGATTGGCAGTGTGGGGTGTGGGGCTCAAACAGTACTGGCTGGAAAGAGAATCGCTCCTCACTGCAAGGTACATGCCTGGCAAGCAAAGGATGATCCTGTAGCCTACAGAATGAGGTTGACACTCCATATTCTAAACCCGACAGTGACAATAGCAACACCAGAGTGTCTGAAGTTCAGATGATAGTGTGGAATTGAAAAGGAACTAACAGTGAGAGTGACAGCCTGCATTACATGGATCTGAGCAAGCTCAAGTTAGACAAAACCCAGCATGGAGGATGGAAGAGCGGACACAAAGTCGCACCACTAACTGAGGAGCTACTGGCCTCTGGGAGATGCTTAGAAAAGAAGAGTTAGACTTCTGGTAGATTAACTATTCTCCAGGGCAGGCCTGACATCCAACTGTAGTTAGGACATACAAATTGAATATATATATATATAATTTTTTTAAAAGAGAACTTGAGGTTGAATGGGTAGAGAAGTAGGGGTGCATCAGCGAGGAGTTGGGGGCATTGCATATGATTGAAATAATTATACAAAACTCTCAAATAATTAACAAAAAACACTACTATAAAAATACAAATAAAACCATTACTTAAAAGCAATGCGATAAAGAGAATCTGTGGAGCTTTCTGCTTATTTAATATCTGTACTTATATTTGCACCAATCGGTTGCAGAGAAAATGATCAACTCAATTGGAAATATTTAATAGGTGCAGAAAGCTCTCAGGACCCAAGAAGTCTTGAGCAGCAGATCTAAACAACCGTCTTCCACATCTACATCACAAGGGTTTGTGTTGCTGCAGTGGTGCTCCAGCAGTGCTCCAGCAGTGCTCCAGCAGTGCTCCATGGCAGGGGAACTGGCATCTGGAAACCTCACAACACCAGAAGCACGAGCTACCTAAGAGCTGCTGGTCCATTACTTAAGAAAAGGCCAGGGACAGAACTTCTAGTTTTTTGTTTTGTTTTGTTTTTCATTTCTGCTATTTTAAACCTTGCAGAATTCTACATGGTTATTTTATGTTTTAGTTACTCTCAACTTCATGTCTTTTTCACTTTTCCCCATCCATTCTTTTTCCCAAAGATTATTTGTGGAACATCTATGTCCCCCCCCCCCCTCACCTTTAAAGCCCTAAAAGAAGTTATCATTTTCTTCTATAAAATGTTTTCTTCTATTACACCTCTATGCTTTCATTGGTTTTCTGTGACAAAACACTGAATTCCTACATAGATATCTTACTTCATTCACCTTTTACTCATGTGATGGGAACAATTAAACAATACCAGCAGCCAGACTCCACACATGTGCCTGGGCATGGTGGTATACTCTTACCACTCTTCTATGGAGACCCAGGCAAGAGAAGCTAACTTCGAGGCAAGACTCAGTTCCACGCTAAGATCCTATCTCAGAAAGCAAAAGGAGAAACAACCAAAACCCATGTATGTTATTCTCTCTCCCTCTCTCTGTGGATGGGTCTTTTACACACTTTACTAAACTGAAAGTTTTTCACACTAATAATACACGTACTGATAACTGACTTCTAATGTGTAATTTTGTACATCAATGCCTGCTCTTCACCTTTGGCATGAAAAATCAAGTTGAAGGACACATCATATTGTGTTTTTTCCAAATCCATTTGTTACCAATGCTGTGTATCACAAACTATAACAGACTATCACAAAGCTAGCTCTTGACTACAATTTTGAAAGGCCTAGCATTATTCAAAGCCAGGTCCTTCTAGTCAATCTAAAAGCCAAACTCTAGCTCCGCCTCCACTGTCCTTCTATAACAGTAGTGTAAGAACTCCTAGTAAGCCTTCTTCTTCTGTGATGACATCCCCACTTCCAAATGTCCTCCTGGGAAATGGCCACTGACCTCTTCCAAAGCCTAAAGAAAGTGGACAGTGGGGCTAACCTTTCATAACTCCTTAAATGCAAAGCACATGTTATCACATGGTAGATGGGTGATCTCTGTGAGTTCAGGTCACTCATACTCCAGAAAATAATATATCCTAGAAACTAGAGGTTTCAATATGCCAGAAACTAAGGTTACAGTTTGAATTGAAAATTTAAGAAATAAAGATGCAAATATTTCAAGAAAACTAAGAACAATGTAGGGTCTTTGTCACTGAATTTAGTTAGAAGTGAAAGGAAGCAATTTTCAAAGAATCTTTCCCAAACTGTTTAAGTTTAACTTTAAAGTAAAGTGTCTTCTAGATCTCTCATACTCTCTCTCCTAACCCCTAACGGGGGAACTGACAGGTGGAGTCTAGATTGTTTCTATAGTCTGGAATACTGAGTGCACATTCACAATTCTGACGATATTGTAGTTCTATTAATTGCAATGGTCTCCTGCAGTGGTCTCTGCCACAAACATTCCAAAACAGCATGTTCTGGGCACTCAAGCAGGATGAAACCTTTGCTTAATTTCCTGAATCTTCTTTTCTCGTTCTTGGTTCCCTATCTTCCAAGGCTCTATGGGTCCAGCTCCATAACACAGCTCAGTAACACTGTACCTGACAAGAATTCTGAGTCCTCTTTGGAGTAGAAGTAACAACCAAAGCAGTAAATACTCTTTGTAAGATAGCCGTGGTTTCCATTTCCCATCACAAAGGAAAGGAGCATTTATAATTCAGTTAACTGAACCGCTATTGAGGATGGCAGGCCAGAGGGGGAATGCATTTCCTGTTGCGGACTTTGAAAATGGCATGGATATGTGATAGCATGTGCTTTGTTTTCATGATGCCTTAAACTAAGAAAACGTTGCCCCCATCTTTTTTAAAAATGGAGTTAAAGACAAACTTTTCATGAAAAGTGTTCATTCCTACTAGAGTGAAAACCAGAAAGAATGCTGAAAGATTTAGTCCAGTGGATTCCTTTCAGAGCTAATAAAACTGAAGATCTGGCTGGCACAATAGGCCTGGCTCTCTTCACGAACTTCTTCCTCCTTTCAACACTACTTCCTGTCAAACGATTCCAGTGGCAGTCCAGGCACATATATACAGTGTGTCTTTATTCAGTCAACCACATATACTGGTGGGCCCTCTATACACAAACCAATAGCATAAATAGCCATGCTAATCCTCACTGAAGAAATACCAAACATCTGAGGAATCTATCATTTTTTCTTGTTTGCTAATATGAGTGTGGCAAGAAATAATCCTAAATTATGTCGAAGAAATACTACACTGATAAAAGTCAAAACAACCCCACTGTGAAAGTGTGTCTCTGTCTCTGAAATATAAATTGCAATTCTATCCTCACCTACACTCAGCACTTCTTTCTCTTGCCATGGTCTGAGTTCTTGGAACACCTCCCCAGTTCGTCTCCTTGCCCTCAGCCTTCCAACTTCACAGCATCTACCCTTAGTCATTTCCCTCCACCAGGATATGATGTCTTCACCAATTAGTGTTTTCCCTGGGCTTGTTAAGATGGAACTTAATTCTTTGGGATGGTATTCCAAGATTGCAATCCCTTCTCATTCTAGCTCTGAGGACTTCTCTCCAGATTCACATTCTTTCTCCAAATACCTTGGAGTCCCTGTTCTTGGGCATATGGGATGCATCCATGTCTCCATGACTTTAGTCACCTCTAAATGGAACGCCTTTTCTCTTTTTACTCACTATAATGTCCTGCTTATCACTTCAAAATCCAACACTAAATATCGGATTCCCTGAGAAACTCGATAAAATAGTATTTTCTGTTCTGCATCATAGTTTGTTCAGACAAGGAAGAGAAAACAAAGATATATTGAGACTTGTTGAGTACACCACCATCAAGATAGGATGACCAGACAGAGCTACTCCTTCAGACATTCTGAATATGCATATTGGGGGTGGAATGGGAAGCCTTCGTCTATAGGTAATACTTCTAGTGAGTTTAAATGGATAAGCACGAGTCTGCCTGGGAGACAAAGGTGGTAGAAGGGAGAAGGACATTCCAGAGAGATTAGAGCCCCTGTCACACTGAATTATAGCCAGCTTTATCAGTTTGCAAAGATTGACTGTGAGCCCTTTGAAGATGGAAGGGCTAACTGATCTATTAATATGATTACCCTACAGCATCTGGCCCTCATATTAACTAACTGATTTGTCAGGGACATGCTCAGTGGGCAGGCTCTGCATTATGGGCTTCATACAGTGAACTCCGAACAACCTTCATGAGAGATCACTTCTGCCTGACAGAAATGGAAATTGAACTGTAGAATGGTCTGGTCACTTACGTGGCACTCTATCTGTGTGGTTTTCCTTTTTCAGGTATATACCTTCTGGCTCTTAAGAAATGTTCTTGAAAACACGGAAGAGTGTTATTCCATGGGTAATGTCAACTAGGAACTGGAAATATGGGATAGCCAACTTCACTCATATGCTCATATCACAGAACATAACTTAATGAATCTTGAGAGGACCACTTAGATGTCATCTTGGGCACACCAGTCTGGGGGCTAGCAATTTTGAAGTTTCTAAGAAAATACACCAAAACTTTTAAAGGTCTTTCCGTATCATTATAGAGTTTTGTATATAACATTATTTTTTGGAATTGCTGAAAAATAAATGCTTTTTTTGTCTTTCTATTAGGAGACTTTCCTTTTATCTGGACTTCACTAGAGTTCTGTCCATACCGCATTTTATTCATTTACTTCAATAAAAACTGCATATATTTTGTAATGCCAAGCAAAGCAGGAAATGAAAAATATGTCCAGGGTTCCTTCCTAGAGTGACCCCTTGTTAACATTTTGGTATTCATAGAATCATCTTTAAAGTGGATCTGAGCAAAAGGTAAACTCAATTTCTGGGTACACTCTTTGCTAAGGTGCAAGCAAATATAATAAGCTCAGATTCATTTAAGTGATGCAATACTTCCAATGGTCTCCAAGTCAGAGAACGAAATTGGCCGTTGGTGTTTTTAAATCTGCAGTTGACGCAGACAGTACTGAAAGACTGGGGTTTACCAGCTGGGAAAGTATTAAATATGCCAACTTGCCAAGAAGAAGTTTGAATGAGTCGTTTCAGGACTACTGAAGTTTAAGCTTCCTTAGTATTTTTTTTCCCACTTCCTTTTTTTTCCTTCCTTTCTTCCTTCCCTCTCTCTTCTTGTCAACTTATTTCCATTTTGACAGGAAGGAGTGAGAAGCAAGCTGGAGCTGAGGGGGGAGGGCAGAGCAAAGGGGCAGCAGAAGCAATGGAGAAAGGCATGATTTCCTTTCTCAGGGACTTCGGGCGTCTACTATAGGGCATGCCGACAACCGCCCCCGCTAGGTTGTGTGTTGAGAAATGCAGCACTCTCCTACCCCTAAAAAGATACATGAAATGTCGATTTAAAAAGCTAAGAGGACTCCCCATGACATTCCCACAAGATATTTCCTGTCCTGGAGGAAACCAAGAAAGATACTGGTGGTTGAAACAATTAAAATTCCCTCCGCTTGATTGATTTGTCCATAACTTAAGCGCTCTCTCTCACTGTTTTCTGTCTTCCACCCGATACATAGTTTTTAAATCAAACTTTTCGCAATACTTCAGTGTATTCGAGAGCAAAGGTCCAGGTAGTTTTTTTCTTTCTACAAAATCTCTCTCCTGAATATTTTAAAACTAGGAAATGCTGACTTAAAATATATATGTGACACAACTTTGTATCCTGGTGACTAATATAGTTATGAACCAGGCATCCATTTCATATTGATAATTCATAATTTCATATTGATACTATCAGTTCAGTGGAATGCCTCCCTAATATTTAATAGTCAGTCTGATTCTAAACATTTTAATTCTATTTCATGTGGATAACCACTGTTGCCATTTTTTAAACGAAGCTTCCAGTACATATGCCAGTTATATAAGGAAATAGTATGTGAAGGGGAATCTCCTAAAACCTTATAAATCATTTTAAGATTAGACCTGTTCAAACAGGCGCGAAGGCATAAACACGTCTTGGCCCCATCCCATGCAGAATGGGTCGGCTCCAGATGTTCTCCTGCAAGCTAGGTCTTGCCTAGTACAAGAACATTCATCTCCCAAACACATCATTTCAACTCCTTTGCCTGGAGACACACACACACACACACACACACACACACACACCAAATCACCGGGTTTATTATTACTATTATTATCAGCTCCTGAAGAAACTCTACTTTATATATACATATATATATATATGTGTGTGTGTGTGTGTGTGTGTGTGTGTGTGTGTGTGTATATATATATATATATATATATAAATATAAACAGAGAACAAGAACTGAACATCCAGTCTTTAGAATGTCACTCTCTAGTGACAGGGAGGGGAGGTTTCCTTCAGCCCTTCTCAAGCAAATGGTAATAGAGGAGTCTAGCCAATGTCCTTTGTGCTTTTCTTTTCTTTTTTTTTTTTTTTAATCTACAAAACCAGTACCTGGACCAGCACTGACTCACAAAACCAGAGACATTAGCTCATGGCCATGAGTCAGTCGTGAGAATTCTGCTGAGCCTCGCCCTCTCTCTGGTGTTCTAGAGGGTAGTTAGTCCCTAGCAGATATGGCGTGTGACCTAGGAACGGTTGTTAATGTGTCCATGATCAAATGCTATGACCAAATTGGCAAGGAGAAAAGCTGTCTACGTGGAGAATCCTACAGACTGAGGATATCCACAGGACATCCCAGTTAGGCCAGTCCTACAGGAAGGCTCTTATCTCCCACCATCAGCCATTCCAATGATTCCAGGAGAGAAGAAAAACTCTACCCTCTAGACTACTTGGGTTTTCCCTTAGGAAGAAAGAAAAGGCAGAGGGGTCAACTTTGGGGTACCCAGAAGGATTCTCTTTTTCCTAAAGGCAGGAGCAAACGGGATTCTTTTAGTAGGATTTAAAATAAGTGGGATAAGAATCACCTCACTCAACCAGAGCCTCAAGCTTATACCCGAGGAGGAAGCATGAGAAGTTCAGCTCACAAGGTAGGAAATGGCAAGGTTAACTGGCAGACTCTCTCTCAAGGCAGAGGCAACAGTTCACAGGGACAGCAACTTCCTGCTTTATAAACCACTTATACCTCATTATCTCATGTGATCCTCATGAAAACCGGGGGTAATTATCATTATCCTCATTTTAAAGATGAGGAAACCGAGGCACCAATAGGGCAAAGCAATTTGCCTAGATCCCAGCTGGAGCACCGCACGCAGCCCACCATCACTAGCAGCTATTCCACGGGGGTTAGCTATCACATGGGTACCTTCTCTGCTTCTCTACTGTTCTGCCCTCGCTTTCTGCCTAGCCCTAGAAACAGTGACTTTGTCAGCTTGCTCCTGCCTTCTCTCGCCTCTCCCCACCTTACAGAGTGAGCTATGTCACAAGTGAGATTTCTGCCCCACCACTATGTGTTTGTACAACTGTCACCCTTCATCATCTGTCCCATTCAACAACAGCCACACAGGACTGAATCAATCTGCCGTACGCATGAGCTGAGCATAATTATGCCTGTGCTTCAAAGGAATATGCCACCTGTGATATTCAGCACATTGCCTGTAGATGTTTTTCAGGGGCTTTGACCTACATAGTTTGGCAGCATCTTATTTTGACTTATTCAGTTCTCTGTACTTGAGCACAGAGGGAATAGCAGTGTCTGCGGGGAAGCGCATAGGCTTACATGTAGTTTTACTTAGGCTACTGGAAGGTCAACACTCTGTTTATAGAATAACCAATGGCTTATTCAGCCCTTCCACCACTGCCTAGTGGAAGGCTTTAGGACAGAAGCAAGAGCTATTCCATGGAGTACACACCTTAATACAGATCCCAACAATGGCAAGTGGGCAAGTCTATCCTAAATTCTAACCCTTTACCTATAATCCTTCCCAATAAAACCAAGCACTCCCCAGAAGGTGCAGCATGTACTGCATATTCACTCTATTAAAGTCTACTAATAATATCATCTTCATAGTTAGGAAGACGCAGCTGGTAGAGAGACAGGGTTCTGCATAGGCCAAGCGGACAAAGGTGGAATTGAACCCTGGCTTCGCCTAACCAATGAACTGAATTCTGCTTCTTGACATCTTTGTCTTCTTAGGAACAGAATTCAGTTTGTTGGTTAGGCAAAGTCAGGCTTGAATTCCACCTTTGCCCACTTGGCCTAACTGTGTTTTACAAGACTGCAAATTTTAAATACTGTATCTGGTACACTTCTTCCTCTTTTTGAAAGCCAGGACTTTGGCATTTTCCTAAATTTGTAGTCTGGAAGACGCAGATACACTGTAAGAACCTCTCATAGCTTTAAGCAGTGTGTTGTTTGCTTTATGATGTCTCACTTTAATTTACCAGGGAGCGTTTTTATTTTAAATCGAGAGTTTATGAAATGTACTTCACTCAAAGCATTCCGTTTTCTGTTTCTGAAGTCTAAATTCCAATGTCAAACACATTATGAAAGCAACAAATTAGGACTGAGTCCATGCCCTCTAGCCATATGCTCAACTGACAACTTCAAAACAAATTCTTAAGCCATTTTTTTTTTTTAAAGAAAATCTGTTAGCTTGGGAATGCTTCTAAGCAAGCTTTAGCAGGATATACACCCTCTGTCTGCTCATATTACAGTGTGGGTAGCACCCAGGGAAAATATACTCGTTCTAATCCCCCTTTCCTAGTTGACTTTGTTCCCAAGCTTCTTTTGTATGAGAGTGTCCCTATTCCATCGCATACCAGTGACAAACAGATAACACTGCAGCCCCGGCCATCTCTTCCTTGCGTGTATGCCCATTGACTCTGGAAGAGAAAGACGCCTATAGTCACTGGACTCTCACAGGCTAGGACTAGAAATGCCAACATCACATCAAAATCCCATCAAATCAGGCTCTGTTCACAATTAGTGGGGAAATATCCTGATGTTAGAGTCAGAGAATTTCTGCTTGAGGTGCCAACCACCTATAAACTCACATAAGCAAGAGGCTGACGCAGGAGGAGTACTTGAGCAGAGGAGCTTGTGGCCAGCCACCATAGCACATTGAAACACTGTCCTATCACAATTCATCCCAAATGAATGGTAACATTGAACTAATGACCAAAATTAAACCTTGAGATTTCTCATGAACAAAGAATATTAAAAGTTTGATTGCTTGTCTATTTTCACTAAACTCAAGCAGATGTTGACTGAGACCTTCTTGGAAATTTAAAGGCAAATTAGCAAAGTATATAGAATTACATATTTCTTCATTAAGACCTGAAATATATTTTAAAAGAAATTTAGTTCTCGAAAGGAACAGACTTGCTAGGCAGGGAAAAAAGTGGGATGTGCCCTTCTCTATTCCCTGTCTTTTTCTTTCCCCAAATAGCTCAATCAACTCTCCCAGGAAGAAAAGTGAAAGAAATAAGAAGCATGTCCTCATATCTAAATGCAAAAACACATAATAGACTATCAAATGCAGTAATTAAAGATGGAAAGCAATTAGGTTGATTTTGCACATTCCGTTTGAATTCGTTTGGGTCTCTTCCCTAAATTAGAAGTGCATGTCATAAACATACTCCATTAGAGCTAGTACTGTGTCTTAGAAAACACCGACTAACAAACGCAATGTATGGTTTTCAGACTTCTGTAAGTGGCTCTACTCCGAAGTTTCTAGTGAGACGTCCCACTTCCCTTGTGGCAACCATACTGCTAATCCCAGGGTGCCTGAGATAATAGCTACTCTTGGGTGGGCGTTGGGGGAGGAGAGGAATATTAAAACCTGGAAGACTACTGCTAGTAAAACTTGTTTGTGTTACCAAAGCCACATTTATTTACTACCCAAAGGGATGATACCAGTTAAACCAATGCTTTGAAACAGTTGAGTGTAAAATGTTTTTGATAAAGATCATTGAACACAGTAATGAAATCAAGACATAATAAAGATCTGTTCAATGAACTAGGTATGTTGGTTCTCATAGCTAATTTCTGTCCAAATTGGATGATAGAATTTTTATTCCACCTTTCCCATATTTTTGTGCTTTCTGGTCTCTCCCATTCTCACTGTTGCACACTGCAAATTCTGCAATTTTTCAGACAGTCTTCTTTTTTATGCTGCCACCTATAGTTGCTTTTTCTAGGTCATGAGGCCTTCAAAGTTTGATCAGATAGTGTGTGTGTGTGTGTGTGTGTGTGGTATTTGCCATCACAAGCCATGACACTCTGGTTTGGCTACTACACCATTCTTCACAAATCCAGTTCTACTTATACTTATTTATGATTTACTACAGCCTGTAGTGTCCAGCAGGTACCATCTTCCTGCCAACTGTCAAATGATAGTTATAGTGAGTTGTGTCAAAGGAGCCCAGTAAGGAAGAATAGGGTCCCATGTTCATTGCTAAAGATGAACATCTATGTTTCCCATACTTTTGTAGAAAGAAAAGCATTATAGGTTAAAATGATGGTTGTTAGGTAAGATACGCATCCTGGATTATTGGTACATTTTGGATGTGTACACGAATGGCTACCCATTTGCTTCTTGAGTAGAAATTACATGAGAAACCTACAATTCCTTCTGGATGTGCTGAGTGAGTTGATTCCCTGTATCCAGACCTTGAGCTACCCATCTATAACATTGCCTATAGAGCTTTAACAAGAAAGTAATGGGTGCATGATTTTACAGTTATGTGATGATTCCCAGACAGACTATAAACATTATGAAGTATCTTTTTATTGAATCTACATATGAATGTGTAGACTTTAGGCTTTGAAGATCAGTGAAAGTTAGATATAATCTGTCACCATGAAAGAGATAGAAGAATAGGAGATTAAGAACGGCCAAAGTTATCTTGTGATAATTGTTAGAAGCTGGCAATCCTATTTTGAAAAGATTGACTTGGACAATATTAAAAACAGTTATTTATCAAATATCTTCCTACATTCAGAGGGAATACAGTTATACTAAAGCACTTCAAAACAGCCTGTATTTATTTATACTTGTATAACGTCTACCCTGTAGAGGTATGAGAATAAGCAATAGAGGAAGAGTCTCCTTTTCGATGTGGACTGTCTTGAAAGAGATCATTAATCAGTACAACATGAGTAACTTTCGTAAGCACTCATTTCAACTGTGAAAGTTCAGAAATATTCCTGTTATTGAAAATACCTTATATTCTGTTGGTTAATCTGTTTTATCTAGTTGTAAACTGTTCCGGCATTTCTCAAAGGCGTCATCTGCTAGCTCCTCAGTTTTGTATAGGAAGGCGGAAAGGGTAAATATAGGCCACATACAGTGTGTAAAGTCAAGTCTTGAGTCTAATACATTCCCTAGTCTGTAACTTCATCCCGTCACCAAGGTAACGGACTAGAAGTCTCCCTGTTAGGTATTCCACGCCCTTCTCATATCTACGAATGTTGGCAGGTATTTTGTAGACCACTCTACTTTGGGGTAGGGCATTAAGCAGGGATAGTAAAGGCACATACTAACATATTTTCAAATTCAATAAGAAACAAGGTTTTTTTCCTAATATATAAACCCTTAGTACTATGATCAGAAACAAATTCACTCTATATACTATGCAAAAATCTAAATTCGCTGAAGACAATTTTGAGAAAATCGGTGTTTTAAATGACTGTAATTGAGTGTATTAAAATTCCAGGACATCAAGATATTGATTAAAATATTTGTTATGATGAAGCTAGCTTTAGGGAAGTCAAATTCATAAAAACAACTTCTAATATTTTACAAGTAAATTTAACACATCTGTCAAAGCATATAGGACAGTTAAGCAAACTATAGGACTGTGAGCATCATTTCGCTATTTTGTACAAATATAGATGTTTATAGCAGTAATTATTTTGGTTTTATGATATATGGTTAATCACATGTATGATTTATTTGATGGTGATTACTTGGTCAGAGATGTAATCCATAATTATGACACTGTTTAAGTGAGAAAATGTGATTTTTTTCTCAAGAATACAAAATATGAAAATGGAGTAGAGGCAATTTACATAATTTAGGGCTTTATATTCACAAATATAAAAGTCCCAAATTAATACACAAGATATAAAGCAAAGTACTAGAAGGGGAATCAAAGGACAAGACAAATTTGTATCTCAAGTCATTAAAGTGATTACAACATAAATTCCTCCTGCTGTTACTCAGGTTTGGATTCAGTTAAATATGTTCTAAGGAGAAACTCTTTGAAATCACAAACTAGCATATACAGGGCTGGAGGGATGGCTCAGTGGCTAAGAGTACTGGCTGCTCTTCTAGAGGATCCAGGTTCAGTTCCCAGCACCCTCATGACAGCTTACAACCTTTAGTATCTCCCATTCCAGAGGAACCAGTACTCTCTTCCCACCTCCACAGGAACCAGGCATGTGTATGACACACAGACATCATGTAGGAAAAACACATAAAAACAACCCCCCTTTTAAAATTATATATTTTTCATTCAATATTTATACCCAAGGACTTAAACATATAGAGTGTGTCATGTCATGTCTTTGTAACTGAGTTGGAAAAGTACCTGAATTGTAAACATGGGAATAATGTAGCTCAAGAAGGGGAATCTGAGCAACAAAAATCAAGGATGAGGTAATAACATGCTCTGTTTTGAGAACAGAATCTCCCAGGCTCCCGAAGCACTTCATAAACCTTAATTATACCTCAAAGCCACCTTGCCAACAAAATATTATAATACCCATTTAACAGATGGGCAGAGACAAAACCACCTGCCCCAGTTCCTCTTGCTTATTAGTACCCCACAGTGGCCTTCTGAGTGCCATGCTCTCCTTAATGAGCCATGTTCTTTGGGAGCCTGGCAGATGATGTCACCAATCAAATGAGAGTCTTCAAGTCATCCTTGTTCTTATTTGCTACAGCTTGGAAGCTATTCAAAGAAAAATGCCAAGAGTCTTCTCAAATAGTCTCCTCAATGTATTCATTAAATTTTTTCCTAAGAGCATAAAAAAGGCCCAATAACAACAACAACAAACAAAACTCCTAAACTTTAGAAGGTACCAAAGGAAGAAGATCCTATCTGACGAGGGGACTTGAAATTTCAGGATTAAGTCTACAGACAACATGGGGAAACTCAGCTCCTTCCGACACAATGGACCGGCAAATGACAGGCTTGTTCACATGAACCTTCAATATACACTCAAACTGAATGAGACGGCTCACTCTGCTTGTAAAGGAAGAATCCCTTCTTCGTTTATCACACAATGAACCAAATGTAGGTAGACCTGCAAGATGGCCCAGCAGGTAAAGGTACTTGCCACCGACCCTGAAGACCTGAGTTCAATCCCCAAGTGCTACATGGTAGAAGGAGAGAACCAATACTTACAAGTTGTCTCCTGACCTTGACAGGCACACACAACACATGTAAAAATAAATAAATGTTGCAGCTTAATCTTTCAAACAAAATTAAGTATAGATTCTCTGACTACTTTAGATTTTATTTTGAGTTTCAGTTTGTTGATAGGGTTAACAATATTATTAAAAACCATAGGAAGCCAGGCGGTTTTAATCCCAGCACGCCTTTAATCCCAGCACTCGGGAGGCAGAGCCAGGCAGAACTCTGTGAGTTCGAAGCCAGCCTGGTCTACCAAGTGAGTTCCAGGAAAGGCACAAAGCTACACAGAGAAACCCTGTCTCAAAAAAACAAAACAAAACAAAAACCATAAGAAGGACACCAACAAAAATTATTCTCTTTGGGTGTGCCTAATTAGGACCCCATAGTCTAAAACTCACTCCATGTCTAGGACATATCACAAGGCTGGAAGAAACTAAGAGTTACCATCCCATTCTACAAAAATTTCTCCTGTAATGTAGAAAGAATGGAAGGTGCTGGGCAGAAAGGTTATGTTATTTCAAGTCTCCATGTATCCACCACTCCAGAAAAGCAGGATACCCAGGGGCTGGTAACATTTACAAAACTGTTGGCCACTTCCAATAATATCATTAAATGAAGGAAAAAGGCAAAGAACAAAGAAAGGATGAAAAACTTGGAAGCAATCTAAGTAAAGATATTGATTGTTCTTGACATACATTCATGAGGCTTTATTCAAGTACAGTTGCTTTGAGTCACCCAGTGACAGATGGTCAATGAATATCTTTCAGGAGAAATGTGCGCATGCCCTTCATGAGATGGAGAGGGGACAGACTGCGTATTCAGTGGAAATGGTTCACCAAGAGGTGACAGGGATGGGAGTGTGCAAAGCTCATAGATGGGAAAGTACCAACAGCAAATATCCCACAGTAGAAGGCACATCCTTCAGGGTTGATTTTGAATACACATTCATTTTAAGGGATTTCTAGTGACCTTAATGATATATTATGTTTTTCTTGAGTCATTAAAAAATTCTTCTGGTATTATTCTCTGTTTATGCATCAATTTTCAGGTGATCTTTATTCCAGAACATGCTGTATGTGCCAATTAAAAATAAACTATCAGTTAGTAAGCTGAGAAAATTGATTTGAAGCCTGTTAAACCTCACTGCCCTCTTTTGATTATAGCTTTGGCTACTTTTAGTGTTAAGGTACAGAATTCCATAAATTCTCTAATGATAAGAGCAGGAACAAATAAAACACTTCATGCAAGTTCAGAGCACTGCATATAGCCAGGGTTTTATAAGATAAAATTTTATAGACATGAGAAGGTAGGAAGGATAGATTCTATAAGAAAAAAATAATAAAATACACACTGCCAATGTATTGTTTAGTTACATGTAAAAAGATTTCAATCTCTATTTCCTTTGAAAGGGACAGTGAATTATTACTTAATGAAGTACAGCTGATAGTAACTGATGGTTCCTACCTTAGAGGCTTGTGGTTATTTTATGCAAACTTCAGATGACCTTCCCTTGTCTCTGTGAACACATTGCACAGGATGGAAATGTAGCCTGTCTACTGTTATGTTTGGCTTGTAGTATTTTATAAGATGACATTACTGTCAGTTAAAGGTCTGGAGGTGTTCCATGCAAATCAGAGTCGCTAGTTTCTCTTTAATTGTTTAATGACAGGCTTCACTTCTCCTAAGACAGGAGGCTGGGACTGTAAGGTAGGGGACCTTGCAGGCATAGTGTGCCAAGCCATTTCCATGCAGTCTTTGCACTAGCCTTCCTGGTACCAACGTCTCTGTGCTCTCTACTCTGGAGGAGCCCATCGTTAGTCATGAGCTCTGCTGAAGGTCAACTCTCAGGGGTCTGACTCCTGATCATGAAAACGTCCATAGTGATGGCATCATCAAGATTTTCTCCACATTAGCCCAGGATTCCAGGAAAGCAGAGAAACAACACACAGAGAGCTGGGGATCCCTATAGAACTCTGCTGGTTACTTCCCCCGATAACTGGGGAAGGAGGAGAGTGACAGGAAGAGGAGGCATAGAGAAGGTGGGGAAGAAGGGATGAAGATCTAGGAACAGGAGGAAAAGAATGAATAAGAGGGAAAGAGAAAAACAAGGGAAATGTTGGTTATTCTTTTTGTAGTAGTAAAAGCAATAATTTAAAAAATTATTTCTGTTGGGTCAATGGTCCTTATTATACTCATATGCAGTAAATCAATATTAATTGTTTTAAAAGAAACTCCATGCTTCAGCCCACAAATCACTCAGAAGACAGTGGGAGAGTGATAAACATCGGATTAGGTGAACTTGGACTTGGCTGGCTGGCTAAGTAATTATGCTCTGGACTGAAGAACATCTCTTCCGTAGCATGCTTGACCAGGGATGTGTGTTAACCCAAACCCCAAAGGCAGTCACATTAACCATCACTGAGAGTCACCGAGCATGTTATTTGAGACATTCTTAGTACTCTGTGTTCTAAGAAATAGCTTGGGTAACTCATTAGTGTGTTTGATGTACAGAAAGACGCACTTATACGTATTTTGGATAATTTATAGAACAGCTATGCCAAGAACTAAAAATAACCTTGTTATGGGCCACCAATTTCTTTCTTGTGCTTCAGCAATAAAATATAACTGTCACTTAACTGTGAGACTATGCTAAGGCAAAATTAAGGCTTAAACTTTGAAGGTGAGAGTGGTGGGGGTGGGCAAAAGAGATATAGAGAGAGACAGAGAGACAGAGACTGACAGACACAGAGAGTTAAAGAGACAGACAGAAACAGAGACAGAGACAGAGACAAGGAAAGAGCATGCTAGGCATTGAACCCAGAATCTTATGCATGCTAATCCTATATTCCATCACTGAGCCAAGGCTCCAATCCGGAAGAATCTGCAAATCACAGGCAACATGGAGAAGTTTATCACCTGCTTTGATGAGCCAGTCATAGAGTCTGCATTCCAGAGGGCCATGCAACAGGCTGGCTTGCATTTGATTTCTACAGAGCTGGCAGCCTTTTTCTGAAAGTCTTACATTACAGGTAACCTGATGACAGGGAGTGGGCCACAGGCATGCATCACAGCCTGCCTGGCTCCCTCTGAGACTGAGACTCAATTGCTAGGATCAATGGAACTCTCCCGGGAACTAGCTGTTCCCTTTTCAAACTCCACCTCCCTAATCTCTCCCCTGGCTGCAGGCAGATTCTTCAAAGCCCGGAACATAACTGGAACCTGGTATGGTTAGGAAAAGCAAAGGAAGAAGGCTGTCCACAAGCCACAGGCCAAGGCAGAAGGTCCACATCCATGGATGGTAAGGTTTGAGACTGGAGGAGATGGTTCAAAATTAACTACCAACAAGGTTTCCTTATGTTTATTGAGAACCTACCACACATCCCACATTGTTCTGTGTCTGGGTTAGGGTTTCTACCTAATAAGTCTTGGAAATCTATAAGGAGAGAAAGACACAGGAACCCAAATGATTCTTCATCCCAAGAGCAGTATCATCATCTCAGTCTGAAAACAGTTAAGAAAAGCAAAAAATAGAGAGAACCTAACCTGAGGGTACTCACAGAGAACTCAATCTGCTATGGCATGGGCTGCTAAATAAGTAAACAATGTCACAGCTTAAAAGGTGCGTGACGGAGGTCAATATTCAGAGCCAGCCTGGGTCTGTGGTTGGCAACCTCATTGCTGCAGATCGATGGAAAGAAAACTCTCTGCCTTAGGATGCAGGCTTCCTTCCCCTTATTCTCAGCGCTCATGGGAAGCTTTCTTCTCTGTACCACCAGTGTTTAACAGCCATCTAGCATTCTTATCTGTACATGTGCCTCACTGCTGAACTAGTGCCCTGCTATGGAGTGTTTCAGAGATAGCCATTCATGTTTGACCGCAAGTCAATAGCCAAGTCTCCAATAAGTAACATGCATTGTTTCTATGACCATACAGGGAAGAAAAACATTATAATACATAAAGCAGAATTAAAGGTAATAAGTAAGTATGGTCAATCACTTAGTGGGAAGGTGCCATGCTTGTGCTGGCAAGGCGACCCTGCATCAGCTTGGGCAGGCCTTCAGGAAAGCCCGATTCCATGCTTTGTCACCTCCTGTGTGTTTAGAAAGGGGACAATACTATAGTCCTTGGGACCTGATCTATGCATATTAATATCTACAAATCATTAAAAAAAATGGAGACCTTCTTCTTCTTTTTTAAAAAATTATTGCCTGTTATGTAACTGCATCCTCAGCAAAGCTGCAATAAGCTTGCCATACAAAAAAGGCTCAAATTCAACTTACAGATTCAAATTCAGTCAAATTAGACTTGATGAACACATGTATGCCTCTGACTAGCCGAGCACGAATAGGTCCATATCCTCATCTTGTACTCTTTACAACAAAGTATTGACATCCATGTGTGTAAGCAAAGAGAGTGAGGCTCCGAGAGAGTGAGTCTGAGGCAAATCCACACGATAGCAGCGCGGTGCCGAGATGAAATCTGCGCTTACATTTCTTGGTGTCTTCCAAGTGCGGTTGTTTCTCATGCCCTGTGGCTGATGAGACTCAGGTAAAACACTGGACCATTCATGCATTATTAAATAACAGGCCTCTCTCTAGCTAGTGTCAATATAATTGCGGAAAGAAGAAAGTGTGAAACAAAACCTTAACCTTGTAGTTGAGAGGTAGGTGTGTGTGTGTGTGTGTGTGTGTGTGTGTGTGTGTGTGTGTGTGTGTGAAATAGAGTAGAGGAACTTGTTATCACATTTTGCTTTGTTTCATTGGAAGAAAAAATATATATATTATACCTTTCCAGAACTAGACCCATCGCTCCTCCAGCTACTTAAAGCAGAAGTGCTGAAGGTGCATGTCCCCATGCTCCGAGCATCTTAGTTAGAGGCTGCGAGTATTTCTGAAAGAAAACCCAGGAGACTCTGGAGGAAGATCATGAAGAGATGACACAATACAGAGGCTCAAACACCTTCTTATTAAAGAGTCACTGGAAGGACGAGGCTGCAAGTGTGGCCTCCCCTAATGACACCTGCTTCTGCTACTTCGGGTTTGTGGGCAATCCCAGCATCTTATTTAGAATAAATTGCTTTAAATGCATAGAGTCCTAGGGAGTAAGTGGTGTGTAATACAGCCCCAAATACCCTCTGTCAGTTGGACATTGGGGTACTAGAGGCCAGCTCTACAGGACACAGGCCTACTCCTGTATGCCTCTACCTTTGCCAGTTAGAAAGAGTGATAGTCTAGACAGCATAGGAAGGATACTATCTGGAGTGAGGGCCTGGGGGCATGATTCATCCTGTGACTTGCTTATTGAGGCTTCCTATTTTAAAATTGGGGGTAAAAGACTTAGTCATGAGGCACAGATATGACAAATCCTTAAGTAATTCTTCTTGGGGGCTGGAGAGATGGCTCAGCAGTTAAGAGCACTGGCTGCCCATCTAGAGGACCTGGGTTCAATTCCCAGCACTCACATGGCAGCTCACAACTGTAATTTTAGTTCTGGGGGGTTCCAACACCCTCACACAGACATGCATGCTGGCAGAACACCAATGAACATAAAATAAAAATAAGTGGCTCTTCTTGAAAATGCAAAGCCTGTAAATGATGCAAGACCATGCAACTTGACCCAATAATTAGATGCTACTATGTACAAAGCATAGGTATCCCTAACTAAGAAACACTGCTGTCATTGGTGGTCACCATGGGTACCTGGATAAGGACCCCAGTGACCTAGAGTACTGAAGAGATGCCAGTAACCTTGATATAAGGCTGTTTGAGAGTAAAAAAGAATAAATAAATAGAACTCCAGCTAGTGTGCAATATGCTGGTGGAACCTTTATTCTGTAAGACTGTGGACAACTGCAGAGCCAGCCAAGGGAGGTCAAACTGTCTGGCAGGCTCCACTTCTGCATGGCAGGCCGTGTGCATTATGAGAACCTAGTCAGTGCTAAAGTTTTCCATCCTGGTTATTAGTACTGTCACCTCACCTCTGACAACACTACCTATCACCATCTTCGTCCTCACCAAAGCACCAATGAGACTCCAGACAGCTGAAGTGACTTGGCTAAGGCCACACTGATAATCATACCGCCATCCAAGCTTTCTGGCTCTCACCCAGATCTCAGAAATCTAAGTGCCTGTTTTCCCCCCTCGGGCTCCTGATATTGCTATCATATCAAGGATATTTT